>NW_026881237.1:0-10714 GCF_032173495.1 Musca vetustissima | reverse complement strand
TATTCTAGGTCTACAAGAGACGTGTATAGTTGTTTTGTTATATAAGGATCCGAGAATTCTTTGGCCCACCGTTTTATAAAACTTAATACACCATATGCTTTATTTACCATAGAAATAACATGATTGTTAAAATTTAACTTTGGATCCATTAAGGAACACCTGAAGGTACGTTAATCTATTTTGAGAGACATCCTTCAAACAAAACTAGCTGTGATCTATTTTGTAAGTAAGATCATATCCATTCGACTAAGTTTATACTGAAACCCATATTATCTAATTTATATAATAAGAGTTCATGGTTAACCCTAACAAAAGCTTTACTAAAATCTGTATAAATGGTAACGAAAGCCATGTTGATATGGACTTAAAATGGATTCAAACGAAATGACGGTTGAGGAAGATGAAACGGGTCTAGGTACAGCGACGTCAAAATTTTTATCGAAATTACAGGGTGACACAGAACATCACAATTTCACATTTAACACTATTTTTATCAACAGTGCTTTCCAACAGAGATAGCGCAGAATATTATAAAATAATATTTTTTTAAAATTATTAATAAAAATGTTAACATAATTCATTAGTAATGAAAAAATAATAAACAATACGAATATGTTGAAACATATTTTATTATAATCTAAAACTAAAGTATTACTAAATCACAAACATTTTAATCCAGTGAATCAGGAGAGATGTCCGCCTCTGGAAGCCTCCCTATACAAACCTCGAACATAGTGATGGTGCCAAATGAAAGAGGGAGTCTCTACGAGTATTTTAGTATGCACCATATGTTCAGATTCAGTTTTTGGTAGAACAAAGTTGCTGAATTTCTGATTTCCAACTGGTGGTCAGTACACCAAAATGGCTCTGGAAGCCTCCGTATACAAACCTCGAACAAAGTAAGGGTATCAAACGAAAGAGGGAGTCTCCAAGAGTATTTTGGTATGCACCATATGTTCAGATTCAGTTTTTTGTAGAACAAAGTTGCTGAATTTCCGATTTCCAACTGGTGGTCAGGACACCAAAATGGCTCTGGAAGCCTCCGTCTACAAACCTCGAACAAAGTAAGGGTATCAAACGAAAGAGGGAGTCTCTGCGTGTATTTTGGTATGCACCATATGTTCAGATTCAGTTTTTTGTAGAACAAAGTTACTGAATTCCTGATTTCCAACTGGTGGTCAGGACACCAAAATGGCTCTGGAAGCCTCCGTATACAAACCTCGAACAAAGTAAGGGTACCAAATGAAAGAGGAAGTCTCTGCGAGTATTTTGGTATGCACCATTTGTTCAAATTCAGTTTTTTGTAGAACAAAGTTGCTGAATTTCCGATTTCCAACTGGTGGTCAGGACACCAAAATGGCTCTGGAAGCCTCCGTATACAAACCTCGAGTATCAAACGAAAGAGGGAGTCTCCAAAAGTATTTTGGTATCCAACATATGTTCAGATTCAGTTTTTTGTAGAAAAAAGTTGCTGAATTTCCGATTTCCAACTGGTGGTCAGGACACCAAAATTGCTCTGGAAGCCTCCCTATTCAAACCTCGAACATAGTGATGGTAACAAATGAAAGAGGTCAGAAATTTTCAAAATGTAAAATAATATACATTACTTTGCACTTTTTGCCATATAACACCCGGATGTTCGGGTTCGGGTACCCGGTTATATCGGGTTCAACGGATCCTGTTAATATAAAATGGGTATCACCACTCAATTGAAAGGTATTTTTATAACCTTTAAAATGATACCCATTATATATTTATAGGATCCGTTGAACCCGATATAACCGGGTACCCGAACCCGAACATCCGGGTCAAATAACCGGGAAAAATTTCAGAAAAATCTGATCGTTTTTAGTAAACTAGAGTTGTTCCAATTTTTTATTTTTAAGATTTTAAATTTTTACTGGTCAAAGCAAATGTGAATAGCACTAATTTAGGGGAATTCCCTTTTTTACACGGCTTCTGCTGGAACCAAACTACCGTGTAAAAACAGACTAAGGTGTATATATTTGAAGATTTAAAAAGGAAGAAAAATAAATTACAAAAATTGTTTGTTGTTTTTGTTTGGGATCAAAGAAAAGTCCTTATTTTTGATGGCGGACACGATAACTCAAAAACTAATAATCCAATCGATTTCAAAATTTGGGATGTTTTCTGTGAGTGTATGAACTAGGATAAAGCCAATCGGTGAAGATCTTACTTATTTTTTAACTTAGTTTGTGGTGACTCGATGGTATGAAATTCCTTGTCATCATGATCCCCCCGAAACAACGCCTGTACTTGGATCATGACCATTTGCACAAAAATTCACTTTCATTTCGTTGTGTCGCTCATACAAGCGTCGTTGATTGAAATAAAAACGACAAGCATGCACGTATAGACACACAACAAGCATGGACTATTAATAAGGTCTACAGGGGGTAAATTCATGCCTAATACTACATTTACACTGTACTAGATTTAGTAAATGCAGTAGATCTAAATTGTTCTAATGTACATACTATTTTATGCTTAAGTCTTCCCTTTTTATCTTTTAAAAACTAAGGCAATTTTTCAACATTTTTTAAATATATTGAATTAAAAAATGAACAAAGTTAGCTTCGGCAAAGGCATCGATATAGTTTTAAAAGATTAAAAACTTTCCTAAAATACACAAAATTAATATTAAATGGGGTAAAAACTTTCAACAGCGCTCATAAAATCTCGATTTAAAATTTTCCCGTGTTCACGGAGCGAACATGGTTTTTAAATAATAAAGATAGTGAATGTCTTGCTGTGGGTCTCTTGTGTAAAGGAGAGAGTATTTAGTTAAACAGGGATCTATTTTTGTATACAGTCCACTTAAGATAAGAGCATTTTCTTGTTGAATGTTTGTACACTAGAATAAGATAGGAGTTTTCTATTGCCACATGTGGTGTGTTTGGGTGAGATTACGGGGAGTAGTCTTCGCTACAGACTGATAAGCATGTGTAGCGTGCTTGCCACATGTGAGATAAAGATTTGTGTGTGTCCACTCCATGTGTTATGGCAGATGCACTCTCTCTCTCTTTTACACATTAGTCTAAGATAGGTTAAGTCATATTGTAATAATTAGTTCTTAAGAAACACTTTTTATATTAATAAATTAGTGTGTAAATGCACCACAAACAATACAGAAGTGCTTTCACTCCGCGGACAGTATCCGCGTAAGATCCCTGGTTAACATTGGTCCTTCGAGCCGGATCAGTGACCGATTGTGGAGGAATTTGATGCTGAAGAATTTGCCTTAAAGGTCAAGGAAATTCTCTCAGCGTGGAGGAAATCCAAAAAGAAAAAAAAAAATAATTGAAAACAGAATGCCGAGTCAAAAGGAGACTGCGGCGAGGAAAATGGCGGTGACGGCGAGACATTTAGCCAGTGAAGCTTCAAGTCTGAGCATAGCGGCTACAAATGAAGATAAGCTAGGCAGAGCCTCGGCACCGACCCTGGAGTGGGAGATAAACAATCTCCTAAATAATATTAACATGTTCGCAGAGAATATCGATCGACTAGATGCGACTGTGGTACCGAGCCTGTATGACTTCATAGAAAGTCTAGTGAGGGACGCATCCGATGAAGTAAAACGCGATCCGGTGGTGCGGGATCGGTGGATGGAGATATTGGAGAAGAAATCCAATATGGCAGGAGGTTTTAGGCCAGTCCAAGAACAAATGGGCAGCCTTCAAAGAGCATTGGAGGAGAAAAGCCGTGACGTGGCGGAGTTACGGGCAAGGAATAAAGAGCTAGAAGTTGCTCTAAAAAGATCGGAAGACGCCAATGGTTGCCTTCAAGAAAGGGCACAGGCAAGTTATAAAAAGGCAAGAGATATGTACATTGACTTGTCCTTTCAAGAGATCAAACTTAAACGTGAACTGGTGGCGGCTGCAGAGAGAGCCCAGGCAGCAGAGAAATCCTGGGAAGAAGAAAAAAGGCATCTTTTGAAAAAACTGGATCGGTCGGAGAAGGCACGAGAAGCAGCAGAGGCCGAACGTGATCAGTTGACCAGACGAATGGTTGCCAATGACAAAAAGGAGCGGAAAGTAAGTAATATTCCATTTGCTCAAAGTAATATTCTATTTGCGCAGAAATTAGCTCCAGTCGAGTTGGCTATGAAAAAGAGCGATGCGGTGGCTGGTGCGGAGAAACCAGTTAAGGAACAATGTCCAGTTGGGAAGTTGAAGCCGGCGAACAAGGAGCAGGTACATAAAGGAAGACTTGCTGTGAACTGTGCGTCGCCAGTGGGTACTTGTTTTGCCGGTAGGCAGATGAAGCCGGCGGAAAATGGCGCTGAACCCACAACAAAATGTAATTGTGGTGATAAGCAGAAACCGCTAGTTACGAATGTTCCGGTCAGGAAGATTATCGATATAAATCGTGGAAATGCGGCCGGGAAGTTGGATCCAGCAGTGACATTCAATACGCAGTCAACGTTAGATGGCGCACCATGTAATAAAGATGACGTTCTGGCGAAGAGGAATGAACTTGGTGCCAAGAAAGATGGTGAAGCAGAAGGGGAAGGTTTTCCCACCAAAACGAAGTCTGCGGTCAGAAGCGGGAACAAGCTGAAAAATGAAGCCGCGGCTATGATGAGGTTGGCAAATGATACAGCCTTGATAATGGTGCTGCCTGCCAAAGATGCGGACAAGACACTTGGAAGCCGTATGCTCGAGAAGCTGACGAAGACTATGGCCAATGGTTCTGGCTGGAAGATGAAGCCGGCAGACAAAGGTGGAGGTGCCGATATTAGAAGCTGGTTGGAGAGATGGCAGTGGTACCCGGAGGCGATCACCTAGCTGTTTTCTTTTTTGGTTTCTTTATAACTAAATTTTTGATATTTTATAATTTTTATATTTTGAAATATTTCATATTTTTATATTCATTTTCTGGCCCGCAAGATGTTCACGGAGCGAACATGGTTTTTAAATAATAAAGATAGTGAATGTCTTGCTGTGGGTCTCTTGTGTAAAGGAGAGAGTATTTAGTTAAACAGGGATCTATTTTTGTATACAGTCCACTTAAGATAAGAGCATTTTCTTGTTGAATGTTTGTACACTAGAATAAGATAGGAGTTTTCTATTGCCACATGTGGTGTGTTTGGGTGAGATTACGGGGAGTAGTCTTCGCTACAGACTGATAAGCATGTGTAGCGTGCTTGCCACATGTGAGATAAAGATTTGTGTGTGTCCACTCCATGTGTTATGGCAGATGCACTCTCTCTCTCTTTTACACATTAGTCTAAGATAGGTTAAGTCATATTGTAATAATTAGTTCTTAAGAAACACTTTTTATATTAATAAATTAGTGTGTAAATGCACCACAAACAATACAGAAGTGCTTTCACTCCGCGGACAGTATCCGCGTAAGATCCCTGGTTAACACTATGTTTTCGCACTGCAATTGTAAACTTTTCATTTTTTGGTTAACTGAATCTGAACATATGGTGCATACCAAACTACTCTTGGAGACTCCCTCTTTCGTTTGATACCCTTACTTTGTTCGAGGTTTGTATACGGAGGCTTCCAGAGCCATTTTGGTGTCCTGACCACCAGTTGGAAATCGGAAATTCAGCAACTTTGTTCTACAAAAAACTGAATCTGAACATATGGTGCATACCAAAATACTCTTGGAGACTTCCTCTTTCGTTTGATACCCTTACTTTGTTCGAGGTTTGTATACGGAGGCTTCCAGAGCCATTTTGGTGTCCTGACCACCAGTTGGAAATCAGAAATTCAGCAACTTTGTTCTGCAAAAAACTGAATCTGAACATGTGGTGCATACCAAAATACACGTAGAGACTACCTCTTTCGTTTGATACCCTTACTTTGTTCGAGGTTTGTATACGGAGGCTTCCAGAGCCATTTTGGTGTCCTGACCACCAGTTGGAAATCGGAAATTCAGCAACTTTGTTCTACAAAAAACTGAATCTGAACATATGGTGCATACCAAACTACTCTTGGAGACTCCCTCTTTCGTTTGATACCCTTACTTTGTTCGAGGTTTGTATACGGAGGCTTCCAGAGCAATTTTGGTGTCCTGACCACCAGTTGAAAATCGGAAATTCAGCAACTTTGTTCTACAAAAAACTGAATCTGAACATATGGTGCATACCAAAATACTCGCAGAGACTCCCTCTTTCGTTTGATACCCTTACTGTGTTCGAGGTTTGTATACGGAGGCTTCCAGAGCCATTTTGGTGTCCTGACCACCAGTTGGAAATCAGAAATTCAGCAACTTTGTTCTGCAAAAAACTGAATCTGAACATGTGGTGCATACCAAAATACACGTAGAGACTACCTCTTTCGTTTGATACCCTTACTTTGTTCGAGGTTTGTATACGGAGGCTTCCAGAGCCATTTTGGTGTTCTGACCACCAGTTGGAAATCGGAAATTCAGCAACTTTGTTCTACAAAAAACTGAATCTGAACATATGGTGCATACCAAACTACTCTTGGAGACTCCCTCTTTCGTTTGATACCCTTACTTTGTTCGAGGTTTGTATACGGAGGCTTCCAGAGCAATTTTGGTGTCCTGACCACCAGTTGAAAATCGGAAATTCAGCAACTTTGTTCTACAAAAAACTGAATCTGAACATATGGTGCATACCAAAATACTCTTGGAGACTCCCTCTTTCCTTTGATACCCTTACTTTGTTCGAGGTTTGTATTCGGAGGCTTCCAGAGCCATTTTGGTGTCGTGACCACCAGTTGAAAATAAGAAATTCAGCAACTTTGTTCTACAAAAAACTGAATCTGAACATATGGTGCATACTAAAATACTCGTAGAGACTCCCTCTTTCATTTGGTACCATCACTATGTTCGAGGTTTGTATAGGGAGGCTTCCAGAGGCGGACATCTCTCCTGATTCACTGGATTAAAATGTTTGTGATTTAGTAATACTTTAGTTTTAGATTATAATAAAATATGTTTCAACATTTTCGTATTGTTTATTATTTTTCATTTCTACTGGATTATGTTAACCTTTTTAATTAATAATTTTAAAAAAATATTATTTTATAATATTCTGCGCTATCTCTGTTGGAAAGCACTGTTGATAAAAATAGTGTTAAATGTGAAATTGTGATGTTCTGTGTCACCCTGTAATTTCGATAAAAATGTTGTTATCGAAAGTTAGCGATGTCGCTAACTTCACGCAGGTAAAATATATAACCTGCGTGAAGTTACCTGGGTGAAGTTAGCAACGTTGCTAATTTTCGATAACAACATTTTTAACAAAAATACAGGGTGACACAGAACGACCAAATTTTACCTTTAGTACCTTTTTTGCAACTGTGATAAAAATAAATAAATAAATTTAAATAAAAAATAAATTTAAACACAAAAATTATGAATGAATATAACGAAAAAATTTACTAATATTGTTGCATAATTTATTTTATGGTCTCCATTTACAGATTAATCTGTAATATTCCAGTAACAGCAGTTATAAATATGACAAATTTTTAATTTGGAGGCTACTACTTCTAAGGTCAGAAATCTGGATCTGGAAGCTACAATATAGAAACGTACACCATAAACTCGATGTCTAATGAAAGAGGAAATCCTCACGAGCAATTTGGTGTATCGCATGAGCTCCTAATCAGTTTTTCGTTGAACAAAGTTTCCAATTTTCTGGTTTCCAACTAGTGGTCAGGGCAGAAATCTGGATCTGGAAGCTTCAATATAAAAACGTACACCATAAACTCGATGTCTAATGAAAGACGAGATCCTCACGAGCAATTTGCTGTATCGCATCAGCTCCTAATCAGTTTTTCGTTGAACAAAGTTTCCAATTTTCTGGTTTCCAACTGGTGGTCAGGACAGAAAACTGGATCTGGAAGCTACAATATAAAAACGTACACCATAAACTCGATGTCTAATGAAAGAGGAGATCCTCACGAGCAATTTGGTGTATCGCATGAGCTCCTAATCAGTTTTTCGTTGAACAAAGTTTCCAATTTTCTGGTTTCCAACTGGTGGTCAGGACAGAAAACTGGATCTGGAACTTACTTACTTAGCTGGCTTGTTACAGAACGGTTGTTCCATAAGCCGAGCTTAAAAAAGATTTCCAAGCGCGCCGGTCTTGTGCGCAAGTCCACCAATTTGGAGTTTTCTACTGGGTCTTTCCATCTAATTCGTGGCCTTCCCCTTCTACGGGAACCATCCGTAGGCTCATTTTTATATGCCTTTTGAGCTGGGGCTTCTTCATTCATCCGCACAACATGGCCTAGCCACCGTAGTCGCTGCAGCTCAATAAGACTGACTATGTCGATGTCTGCGTATAAATTGTAGAGCTCGTGGTTCATTCGACGCCGATATTCACCGTCGACGCAGATCGGCCCGTAGATCTTTCGGAGAATTTTTCTCTCAAACACCCCAAGCGCTGCCTCATCTGCTTGCGCAAGTACCCATGCTTCTGATCCATATAATAGCACGGGTAGTATCAGCGTCTTGTAAAGTGTGAGTTTGGTCTGGCGAGAGGTGGCCTTGTTTCTAAACTGCTTACTTAGACCATAGTAGCATCTGTTGGCCATCACGATCCTTCTCCGAATTTCAAAACTGATATCATTCGTTTTATTTATGGCGGTACCAAGGTATATAAAGTCTTTAACTACCTCGAAGCTGTAGTTCTCAAGTTCCACAGTTGGTCCGAGTCTACTGGACGTCTTGCGCGTTGATACCATCAGCTTGGTCTTCTCGCCGTTTACTGCCAGACCCACTTTGGCAGACTCCTTTTCAATTTGTTCAAAGGTGGCTGTTACCGCTCGCAATGTTCGACCCATTATATCGATGTCATCGGCGTAGGCGAGTAACTGGTGTTGTTTGGTGTACAGAGTGCCATTTCTGTTCACCTTTGCGTTTCGTATGACCTTTTCCAGTAGGATGTTAAAAAGATCACACGACAAACTGTCACCTTGTCTGAATCCTCGTTCGGTAGTGAAGGGCTCCGATAGGTCCTTTCCTACTTTAACGGCTGACCTTGTGCCACTTAAAGTTATCCTGCATAGCCGTATTAATTTTGCAGGAATGCCGAACGCAGACATGGCTTTAAACACCTCTGAACGGATAGGGCTGTCGAATGCGGCTTTATAGTCGACAAATAGGTGATATGTGTCAATGTGTTTTTCGTGGGTCTTTTCCAGGATTTGGCGCAGAGTGAAAATCTGGTCTATGGTCGATTTGCCAGGTCTGAAGCCGCATTGGTATGGTCCGATGATGTCATTGACCATTGGCTTCAATCGTTCACACAGCACACTGGATAGCACTTTATATGCGATGGGAAGGAGACTTATTCCTCTATAGTTGGCACATATCGTCTTGTCTCCTTTTTTGTGCACGGGACACAGGATGCTGAGGTTCCAATCATTGGGCATGCATTCATCTAGCCAAATTGTGTTAATCAGCTGGTGCATGCTCCTGACCAGCATCTGGCCACCAGTCTTGAATAGTTCGGCTGGTAACCCATCGGCTCCTGCTGCTTTGTTGTTCTTGAGCCGATTAATTGCTTTTATGACCTCATCTTGGCTAGGTGGTATACACTCTATACCATCATCTCCTATTGGTTCTGGGGTATCTTCTCCATCGCCACTATTTGATACTAGCAGCTTTTCGAAATGCTCCTTCCAGATCCTCAACACGCTGTCTGTATCTGTCACCAGGTTTCCTTCTTCATCTCTACAGGAGGATGTGCCTGCACCAAAGCCTTCGGTTTGGTGTTTTACTCGTTGGTAAAATTTCCGGACTTCATTCTGACTCCTGTACATCTCGATTTGCTCACGCTCACGTTTTTCTTGTTCTTTCTTCTTTTTTCTGAAAACACGTTTCTCCTCTCTCCTTTTCTCCCGATAATTCTCCATCACGTTACGTGTTGCTACTGTCTGCAGGGTTGCCCTATACGCTGCGTTTTTCACATCAGTAGCAATACGACACTCCTGATCGTACCATGGGTTTCTTGGTGGTGGTTTTTGGTACCCAATTGTTCTTTTTGCTGCAGTTTGTAGGGAGTGGGCAATTCTTTGCCATTGTGCTTCTATACTATTATCGGGACAAGAAGTGCTTTCTTCAAGCAGATGGGTAAGTTGAGCGGAGTAGGCCTCGGCTACCTGTTGTGTTTGCAGCTTTTCGACGTCGAGTTTCCGTGTTGTATTAGATCGCACCTTTGCTGCAACATTTAGACGGGTGCGTACCTTGGCTGCCACAAGGTAATGGTCCGAATCGATATTCGCTCCTCGGATCGATCGGACGTCTAAAACACTGGATGCATGCCTTCCGACTATCACAACATGATCAATTTGATTTCTCGTTACTTGATCAGGAGAAATCCAGGTGGCCTTGTGTATATCGAGATGCTTGAATCTGGTGCTGCTAACTACCATGTTTTTTGCTGCCGCGAAGTCAATCAACCTCATGCCGTTATCGGATGTTTCTTCATGAAGGCTGAATTTTCCGACGGTGGGGCCAAAGATATTTTCCCTTCCGATTTTTGCATTAAAATCTCCTAGCAGAATTTTAATGTCATGGCCAGGGCAACGGTCATATGCTGTTTCTAGGCGCTCATAAAATATATCTTTGGTCTGTTCATCTTTATCTTCGGTCGGAGCATGGGCGCAAATTAGACTGATGTAAAAGAACTTCGCTTTTATACGGATTATAGCAATTCGCTCATCTACTGGAGTGAATTTGGAGACAAGGTCTTTTATTC
>NW_026881236.1:0-10906 GCF_032173495.1 Musca vetustissima | reverse complement strand
TCAATTTTATCGGGTAGCCCCCATATAAGGGTACACCCCATTTTCGGTATTATGGGGTTCTTGAACGCGTTTTTCTGTTGTAATCATTTCACCTGCGGAGGATAGCACGTAAGGTTCGATAATGTACTAAATATGAACTATAGCCCGGATTTAGGCCTAGGCCTAGCCCCTGTGTGGGACGTACCAGAAGGAGTGGACCGATATTTCCCATCTTCGAACTTGAACAAAGTTTGGAATAAATAATAAGATAGGCAAATTTTGGATGAAATCAAAATTTTCTGAAATGGATTTGGTCCAAAAAACGTGGGGTCTAGAATCACATTTTCACTGTTTCAAAATGAATACACCCTCATTAGCCATAAGTCTGAGGGTATAAATATTCATTAAAAATTGCTGAAATTTTTATTTGGTGTACATTATGGTTTACATAATCAGTTTGTAGAAAGGTCGCTTTTTGGTATGTTCCCTTTATTTTCATTTCAAGTACCTGTCAGTATATCTATGGTGGAGGGTATCCAAAGTTCGGCCGACCGAACTTAACGCTTTTTCACTTGTTTTAACTCAAACCTAGTAAAATGTCAACTATTTGTATACTCTGCAGAACTATGTTGTCAGGTTATTATAGTTTTGTGTGGCCCTAAGTGTTTATACCTCCGCGAAATATTGATCCTAGACCCACCTTTTGCATACCATATCTCGACTAGCTGAGTGGTTCCGGTTGTTATGGTGATGATCAATAGATATGAGGATGAAATGGACCAATCTGACCAAACTAATCCGAATGGCAGACGAGGAGACCTCTAATCAGTCAAGAGAGTACAAATATCACAAAATATTACCAAGGCTTACAATATAGATCCGCAGAAACTAAGAGATCAGTGGCGGAATTAAAAAGTGTCACAAAGATTAAAAACCAATGAGCGGAGCGGTATGGTTGGCCGGGGCCAACCATATGATACCCTACACAACTACTACGAAAAACTAACATTCTGCGGTTCTATATTATGTTCCTGAGCAATATTTGCGCCCTCTTGACCGATTATAAGTCAATAGCTCCACTTTCTTACCCTGGCTTATTTTCCAAATCTTATTATCCTGAAATGAATATATACGCCATTAAGTAAAAATTTGGTCAATTTACGTTTTGGTTGATTTGTCCCTCGGAATATTGGCCGATCATCAACTAAACAGCTGTTCTACGTATTTGCACCCCCTAAATATCACCTCAACATCACCGAAAATTATAGGCGTCGTCTTAACCGCTACCATAACCGGAACTTCAAGCAAATGTTCAAAGGGACAAGCGCAGCATTTCCGCTTTCTAGTTTTGTAAGAGTTAACAATATCATAACACACAGACACCATAAAATATTTACGTATAACTCTCACATCCGGGTTCTATTGGATATACTATAAACTTATCGGGCCTATGTCCTTCAGGAGTAAACATATGCGCCCTAGAAACAAATGTTGTCATTGTTTTAAATAAAAGTCTGGTCCATTTGACCCTTGATTATTCTTTGGTCAGATTCCCTTCCTTATATAGAATTTCCTGGTGTTCGGGTCATAATTGTGTCCTCTAGAGCGACCACAAGAACAAACCACAACTCAAGTTTGCTCCATTTCATGCCCTAAATATTTACGGACAAGAACCCATCCTACAGGCAGAATTGTGGGATGGGGTCTCTAGTGGACGGCCGGACGGAGACACACGTCTAGTATTGACTATCTACTGTCAATACTATTTATATATTGGATAATATTAGATTTCATATGACACATAATAGATACACAGTATAGAAATTTGTCTCAAAAAGTTGAAAAATGTTCATTTGTGACTTAATAATGACTTCTCATTGTTAGTAATAAATAGAATAAATTTCAATTTATTAAAGAAAACATTTGTTAAATATAAAATTATAACAATTTTTGAACAAAACTATACTTCATGTGATTCCTTTGTACTAAACTTCGAATAGCTTCATCTTCCTAACAATGGCAAAATTATCTTATACTTCAAATTTTAAATATTGGCTGAACAATGCAAAAAAAAAACAAGTTTCCCCCTAAAACTACTCGAATGAAGTATAAGAGTCATCATCTTCAGATACCGCAGTATAGCATAAAACCGGCATTCATGGTCTCGCAAAAACGACAACCTCTTCAGCCATAACCGAAAATTACCTAACATCGCCATTGATACTTGCAACTGCTATAAGAATACAGACACGAGCACGCCAAAAACTACTCTTATAACTTCAAGAAGTTTTAAGAACGAAGAAAAAAAAAAAAGAACTTGCCGCCAAAGATTGAAACGACACGAACGAACTTTTAAAAGTACCCCAAACATAAGTTTAACAAAAAAACAAAGAAAAAACTTACAATGTCTGTAATGTAACCAAAAGTGAACTTAAGTCTAACCACAAAATGTTGATTACATTGCAGGAAAATTATGATATTGTTATTGTGTGTGGAGTGCTAAAAAATATATAAGGCATTTTAAAGGAAGAGGCTACGTAGGTGGAAACAATAAATTTAAATTAAAAACTCCTGGCAATAATGCCCACAATACACGGATACTGGAATATAAACGGTCACTATAGTTCAATATACACAAGTTTAAATGTCATTAAGAACTATCACATTATTCACCTCCATAGTCCAAGCCTAATACACAAAAACTATTTCTATAATTTCCAAGGTATAGTCATTCCGAAATCTGAGTTCAATAAAATTTCTACAACTCTTATTAAAACAACAATGGCACCAAATTTGTTAAAAAAAATATAGCCATATAATGCAATAAATAGCTGTAATTTGTCGGTTTTTAGAGGAGTGAGGAACATTTTAAAAAATATAAAAACAAAATTTTGGTATTTAAAAATTTTAGTGACAATCTCTTAACGAAGTGGTTATAAATTGTTATTCCTGGTTCTCAGTGGGTTCACGGAATAACGAGTTCCTAGAGGGTGAAAAATATAATTGGAGAACATAGTTCCCATATCGAAGTCCTACTCGTAACGCCTTTTGGCCTGTCAAAGCATTAAATTGATGGTAGGATATTTATTTATGTGATACTACAAACATTGGAACATATAGTTCAAAGAAAATCGTTTAACCCACGTTTAAAACGTGTAGTAATGGCGGCTCTTGGTCTTTGTCTTAACGGACCCTATCAAAAACCAGTAAGGAAAGTAGTAAAGTCGGACTGCTCCTACCTAGACCCACCTTTAAGTATACCGATCGTCATATCTGGCTGAGACGATCTAGACATGTGTGTCCGTCCGTCCGTCTGTCCATTATAATTTGTAAACATGATACAGGCCACAGTTATGGACCAATCTTCACGAAATTTTACATGCAGGATGGGTTCTGACCAATGAAGACCCCTATTGTTTTTGGAAATGATCGGTTAATATTTAGGGGATGAAATGGACCAAAAACTTTATTTTTGTCGGTTTTTCTGGAGAAGTTGATAGTATATCCAAGAGGAGTGGTTGACCTTTAAATTGATACCAATTATATTGTCGTATGTACTCGGATGTGAGAGTTACATTTAAATATTTACAAGTGTTTACGTACTGAGATATTATTTAGTAACCCATTACCATACTAGAAGGCGGAAATATAGCGCTGATCGCTTTTAAAGCTTCCATGAGGTTCCGGTTATGGTCAATGACAACGACTATAATTTGCGGTGCTGATCATGTCGATCTATATGCCACAATTGTAAGCAGAATGTTACACTGGGGAAAGAATCTGGCCAACTAATTTGATAGGCTTTTGTAATGATCTGTCACTATTCAGCAGGTCAAGTCAACCAAGACCTTTCTGTGTAAAATGGAAAAAAATGGATATTATGATATAAACCATTATTCGAAAAAGATGTCATGGCAAGAAATAGGAGCTATTGACCTCTAAGAGGGTGCAAGTAGATATAGATCTGCAGAAAGTTAGAGTTCCGTGGTAGTTGTGTAGGGTATCATATGGTCGGCTCCGTCCGATTATACTGCTCCGCTCACTGGTTTATATAACATCAGTACGTTGGGTAAATCGGCCTAGCTATGGATCCTTTCCCGAAGCATAGCAACATCATTCTAGACTTAATTCAGTACCCTATACCAAAATTCGTGCAAATCGAAAGATATATAGGGACTTTGGTGCACCAATTACATAAAATCGGACGAAAATATATATGGGAGTTATATCTAAATCTGGACCGATTTTTCCCAACCAATGCCAAATTTCATCCAAATCGGATATTAAATGTGACCTGTAGTTTGTTCCCATCAATACATGGACAGACAGACGGACGGACGGACATGCATAAATCGACTTAAAAAGTGATTCTATGCATATTCTAAAAAAGGAAGCCTGTGTCTATCTCGTTTCCTTTTGCCTGTTACAAACATATGCACAAAGACATAATACCCTGTACCACAGTGTGGTGAGGGGTATAAAAATCGTATGAGTCTCTATTCTATTCTGCATGCACTTTTGGGTCACCAGCAAAAAACTCATCATGCCATAACTCTAAAATTAATTTGGCCATTCCGCGGCGACGTCATTTCCGAATCAGGTTTCCGGGAGTAAAACTTTACTCCATAAGATTATAATTTTCTTATTTTACGCAAAAATTGTTTGTTTATTTGACTCGCTAAATATTGATCGTTCTGATGATATTCGTGATATTCTGGTAATTATTGTGACCTCTATAGCGACCAGAAAAACAGAAAAAATTAATTCGATTTTTTTCCATTTCATCCCCTAGCGAATCATTATCAAATCAATAGGGGTCTTCGTTGACCAGTAACCATCCTACATGTAAAAGTTCATGGGGATTGGCCCATAACTGTATCCTGTATCGTGTTTACAAATTTTAATGGACGGACACACATGTATAGATCAACTCAGCTAGTCGATAAGATAAGACGATCGGTATAGTAAAAGATCGGTCTAGGGCAAATATTAAAAATATGAAAATATTGATTTAAGAAAACATGTTAATGAAGATGCATAATCTGATATCGGGTACCTTCAATGGATTATTATATATATATACATCAACTACATCAGTGGGAAATGCGGCTCAACTGTAATGGCTTGGTAAATTTATATGGAATCTTATGTAGGAAGATTTAATGCCCCAGAAGAACCTGAAAACTAAAATTGGAGCCAACACCTCAAAATGCGGTATAGTTGGAGTACCTGTGTATTGGGAGCTGACCTGAAACATGAACTTATATTGATTATTTTTGTTAGGGAGATTTTGTACGCAATTACAATCAAAAATATAAGATTACATTTATTCTGATCAAGAATATAACTTATGAGATCTCCTGGGACTTTTTCAAAATATTGCAAACCGAATGTTTAATGATTTAAAGTAAATTCCATCTTTATTTCACATTCGCATTTTCTTAACATTAGCAGTCTGGTGAAATATCTGCATCGCAAAATGTTGTATAGTTGCCAACTGAAAAGCATTTAAGGATAGAAACTTAAACAGCAATTGAATGAATTCAGATTTCCGTATACCTTTACGGCACAAACCGATTAAGGGATATGCTTTTCATATCAACTAACAACAACTACCGACAAAGAAGTTAACGTACAATTGAGTAACTTCTAAGGAGAACGTCTATTGTTTTCTACGAATGTTGCTTGCTGCAACATGTTCTCTTCTTTTATTTGGATACTGTGCTGCAACTTTCATTCATCAGATGAAAAGTGGAAAAAGGCCAATGGTATGAGAAGAATAAAGTCCAAGAGCATAAAACAAAATGAAATTACGAACAGAAATATCGTATTAAGTATGGCGTTAAACTCAAATCTGTTTTGCAAAAAACGGAAGACGATGTATAGTACGAACTGTTTTCCTATAGGCTATAGGCATTCTAGTTTGGTGTTTCATCCTATTGTTTATTATTTGCTCATGTATGATGGATATTATTTACTCTGATGGATAATTAAGGCGCAAAATATTAGTGATTTAACATAACATCGAACATAAGAGTGAACGTCAAAATGGAAAAACGTCTGATCTTAATAAGAAGCAAAGCTTCAAATTAATAAACACATGGCGGACACCCGTATTGTTACCATTTTCTTGATACGCATAAAATTCTATGTCGATTTTGCCATAAAGGCAAGAAATAGATCGCAATATTTAAAATGGAACTTCGGTTGAGGCATAGATACTCGCACGCCTATACAACAACAACAAAACCCAACACATAAAATTTCAAGCTTATAGCTTCAGTCGTTTTGATCTTAAAGTCACTCACTGACTTATCACTAAGTTAATTTATATATTACGATATCTTCATCAGTTCAAATGATACCGACTTTTGATCAGGAAACCCGATTCTGAACCAATGTGCATCGACATACGTAATCCAAAAGCACTTCAGTTTCAGCCAAAATTTTGACGACACACATTTGTATACCCTTCACGACACTGTGGTACAGGGTATTATGTCTTTGTGCATATGTTTGTAACAGGCAAAAGGAATCGAGATAGACGCATGGTTCTTTTTGAGAATATGCATAGAATCACTTTTTAAGTCGATTTATGCATGTCCGTCCGTCCATGTATTTTTGTGAACAAAGTACAGGCCGCATTTATGATCCGATTTGGATGAAATTTGGCATAGGTCACTTATTTGGCCCAAGGACAAACCCTATTGAAATTGGGAAAAATCGGTTCAGATTTTAAAAATAGCTCCCATATATATTTTCGTCCGATTTAATGTAAATGGTGCACCAAACCCATCTGTTTGATGAATGCACTTCTTGTCCCGATAATAGTATAGAAGCACAATGGCAAAGAATTGCCCACTCCCTACAAACTGCAGCAAAAGGAACAATTGGGTACCAAAAACCACCACCAAGAAACCCATGGTAATGCTACTGATGCGAAAAACGCAGCGTATAGGACAACCCTGTAGACAGTAGCAACTCGTAGCCGATGGGTTACCAGCCTAACTATTCCAGACTGGTGGCCAGATGCTGGTCAGGAGCATGCACCAGCTGATTAGCACAATTTGGCTAGATAAATGCAAGCCCAATGATTGGAACCTCAGCATCCTGTGTCCCGTGCACAAAAATGGAGACAAGACGATATGTGCCAACTATAGAAGTATAAGTCTCCTTCCCATCGCATATAAAGTGCTATCCAGTGTGCTGTGTGAACGATTAAAGCCAATGGTCAATGACATAATACCAATGCGGCTTCATACCTGGCAAATCCACCATTGACCAGATTTTCACTCTGCGCCAAATCCTAGAAAAGACCCACGAAAAACACATCGACACATACCACCTATTTGTTGACTATAAAGCCGCATTCGACAGCCCTATCCGTTCAGAGGTATTTAAAGCCATGTCTGCGTTCGGCATTCCTGCAAAATGCAGGCTATGCAGGATAACTTTAGTTGGCACAAGGTCAGCAGTTAAAGTAGGAAAGGACATATCGGAGCCCTTTAATACCGAACGAGGATTCAGACAAGGTGACAGTTCGTCGTGTGATCTTTTTTAACATCCTGCTGGAAAAGGTCATACGAGACGCAAAGGTGAACAGAAATGGCACTCTGTACACCAAACAACACATGTTACTCGCCTACGCCGATGACATCGATGTAATGGGTCGAACATTACGAGCGGTAACAGCCACCTTTGAACAAATTGAAAAGGAGTCTGCCAAAGTGGGTCTGACAGTAAATGGCGTGAAGACCAACCTGATGGTATAAACGCGCAAGACGTCCAGTAGACTCGGACCAACTGTGGAACATGAGAACTACAGCTTCGAGGTAGTTAAAGACTTTATGTAGCTTTGTACCGCCATAAATAAAACGCATGAAAGAACCAAGTAGAAAAGTAGTAGTAAAGACCAAGTAGAAAACAACATCTTGGAACGTGGTATTCGACCGACGCGCTTGGAAATCTTTTTCAAGCTCGGCTTATGGAACAACCGTTCTGTAACAAGCCAGCTAAGTAAGTAAGTGCACCAAAGTCCCTTAATATCTTTCGATTTGCACGAAATTTGGCACAGCGTAATAAATTAGGTCTAGAATGATGTGTGTTAAGTTTCCTGAAATCGGTTCAGATTTACATGTTTACATGTTCGTGGATCCAATTTCATTTCATAAAAATGCGACGTCTGTTAGTGTTCATCTGTTAAATAGACCCAAAGTGGTGAAGGGTATCATATAATTGGCCCCGTCCGACTTTACTACTTTCCTTACTGGTGTATCATATCGAAGACTGAGGGTATCAATCAATCTTGATGTGAAATGTTATACATCGTATATCCTTCATCTGTTGTGTTTGATATAAAAATATGGCTTAAATGAAGTGTCTTAAATTTTTTAAAATTATCCGCTCATTTTTAAAGGATAATGACGACATTAAATATTGTTTAATATCGCAAGCGATGCCATAATTAATCTCATTTCATGTTTATATCTTCATTAGATGCAAAAGATTTTGTCGTCTGAACGTGAAGGTAATTTGTGTTTAATACCATTTCAGCCATGTTATTAGAGTTGTTATCACTGGCATTAAAACTTCTACTCACACCACTAAAAACACTAAGGATAGGTGACAACAAAAAAAGGTATGTACGTGTGTGTGTTTTTCTTTTCTTAATACATATAACGTTTAAAATATATGACACCTCACTCCATTATTTTGTAACATGGCAAATGTGCGCCGTTAAGAGAGCTTGGAATTTTGAAACATTTAGAGGTGTGAATGGAAGCATGAAATAAGTTATTTCGTTTCATTATTCTTCCTTTGTTGTGGAAAATATATTTTTGTTGAGTGCTAAATATCTTCTGTGAAGATAATGTGTTCTGAAAGGAAGGTGTATCTAAGGATTTTTATTTTATTATTTCACAAGCTCTCTTGCTACAAATGAATTTTGAAATTGTTACATGTATGTACCCAGATAATATTCTTTGGCAAGGTTTCTGAAGCCGAAAAAGGTGAGATTTTTATACCATACACAATGAATTTGAGTGTACATTTAACATGTTATTACGTGCGACACATCTCGAAGTATGCTGAAGTTTAATTTGATATTTTGTTTTCAGTGGTGAATAAACTCCTGTCAAACAAAGGGGATATCCATGTAAATGTCCCGACCGAACATATTGAAGATGTTGGTAATGAGTTTAAGTAAAGCTTTTGTGTCCAATGTTCATTAGGTGAATGGTATAAATAAGTCTAACGTTAGACGTATGCCAAGTTTGCATTTAATCGGTTCAAATAGATATATATATATCCGAACCTCTCAGTTTTATAAATTTCAATAATCCACGTTTTTCGAATTTTACGAATATATATATATATATATATATATATATATGGTTTAAAGGTTCATTTCTTTTGTGATTTCTATTATAAACAGTCTTTTTATGGGTATTATTAAACCAGTGAGCGGAGCAGTATAGTCGGACGGGGCCGACCATACGATACCCTACACAACTGCCACGGAACTCTAACACTCTGCTGATTTTTATTCTGAGCCTAGGCAACATTTCATGATAGTTGCACCCTCTTGCCCGATTAGAGGTATACAGCACCTCTTCCTTACACTGACATATTTTCCGAAAATTACTAATATTCAATACAGCCCTTCCAATTACTTTTCTATATTCTCTTCAACCTGGGTTGTGTTGTAATGTTCGAAAAAATCCAAAAAAGTTTAGTTTTCGGTCCACTTCATCCAAAAATTATTATTTGATCGTCACCGAAAATTATTGGCTTTGTCCTTGGCCACAAGTGGAACCTCATTGAACATTTCAAAGCGATCAGTGTTATATTTCCGCCATCAAGTGTGGTAATGGTTTACTAAATAATGACTGAATATGTAAGCACGTGTAAATATTTACGTGTAACTCCCACTTCCGAATGCATACGACAATATAATTGGTATCAATTTAAAGGCCAACCACTCCTCTTGGATATACTATGAACTCGGCTCTATGTCCTTCAGGAATAAGTATATATGCTATACAATACATTTTTTTGCATATTTCACACAAAAGTCAGGATCCATTTGGCCCTCTAAATATTGACCGATCTTTATCAAAACAGGCAAGCTTATTATTTGACCCAATCCTATTCTCCATGTAAAAATTCGAGATGTATGGGCAATAATTGCGGCCTCTGGAGCGACCAGAAAAACCGACAAAAATTAAGTATTTGGTCCATTTCATCCCCGCTCTTCATTGGGCCGGATCCATCCTACATGCAAAATTTCGTGAAGATTGGACCATAACTGTGGCCTGTATCGTGTTTACAAATTATAATTGAAAGACAGACGGACGGACGGACACACATGTCTAGATTGACTCAGCTAGTCGAGATATGACGATCGGTATACTTAAATGTGAGTCTAGGACCAATATTCCGCGGCGTTACAAACTCTTGGGGCTGCACAAAGCTATAATACCCTGACAACATAGTTGTGTATGGTATAAATATGCGGCTTGTAGCGAAGTTCATCATCTACTTGTTGCAATGCTTAGATCTATTTTAAATATTATATCGTCAATAATATATTATAGTATTTATGATAAGTCTTAGATGGATTGATTTCAAAAACGGAAAAAATCGAACCATGTCTTTGAATATGTTTCATATAACGATACAAGCCGATTTAAGATCTTTTAAACACCCGACTTGGCTGTAATATGCAATATGAGTTTGTGAATGACTAACATACCTCCTTGTTAAGTCTGTTCATAATAAAGTAGTTAAATATGGACGACATCCTCCAAAGTTTGTTAATTTTATGGAACCTCGTATTGACATTTCGACGTCAAATTTATATGACAGACACGTTCAATATGTCGATAATAATCAATAATTGCAGAAAAATATCTGTTAATGGGCTTTG
>NW_026881235.1:0-10871 GCF_032173495.1 Musca vetustissima | reverse complement strand
AATCTGGACCGAGTTTCTCGAAACTTGGCAGACATCACTCTAGGCTTAATTCAATACGTTTTGGAAATTTTCGTGCAAATCGAAAGATATATAAAGAAATTAGGGCACCATTTACATAAAATCGGACGAAAATATATATGGGAGCTATATCTAAACCTGGACCGATTTTCACGAAACTTGGCAGACATCATTCTAGGCTCAATTCAGTGCGTTATGCCAAATTCGTGCAAATCGAAAGATATATAGGGACTTTGGGGCACCATTTACATGAAATCGGACGAAACTATATATGGGAGCTATATCTAAATCTGGACCGAGTTTTTCGAAACTTGGCAGACATCACTCTACGCTCAATTCAGTACGTTATGCCAAATTTCGTGCAAATCGAAAGATATATAGGGCCTTTGGTGCACCATTTACATGAAATCGGACGAAACTATATATGGGAGCTATATCTAAATCTGGACATATTTTCTCGAAACTTGGCATACATCAGTCTACGCTCAATTCAGGACGTAATGCCAAATTTGGTGCAAATCGAAAGATATATAGGGACTTTGGTGAATCATTTACATGGAATCGGACGAAACTATATATAGGATCTATATCTAAATCTAGGCCGATTTTCACGAAACTTGGCACACATCAGTCTAGACTAAATTCAGTACACTATGCCAAATTTCGTGCAAATCGAAAGCTATTTAGGGACTTTGGTGCACCATTTACATTAAATCGGACGAAAATATATATATATATATATATATATATATATATGGGAGCTATTTCCAAATCTGAACCGACTTTTTCCAATTTCAAAAGGTTCGTCCTTGGGCCAAATGAATGACCTGTGCCAAATTTCATCCAATTCGAATAATAAATGCGGCCTGTACATTGTTTACAATTTTACATGGACAGACGGACGGACGGACATGCGTAAATCGGCTTCGAAAGTGATTCTATGCATATTCTCAAAAGGAACCACGGGTCTATCTCGATTCTTTTTGCCTGTTACAAACATATGCACAAAGACATAATACCCTGCACCACAGTGTGTTGAAGGGTCCGATTCCATTTCAATCGTCCCCCAAAGATGATATGTCTATTCTATCTTCAGTATATAGTACATATGAGCATATCTTGTATGTACCCAAAGTGGTGAAGGATATCATATAGTCGGACCCGTCCGACTTTTGAACATTCATTGCTGGTTATATATATGAATTCGCATAGTTCGTTATAAACTTGTTCGAATGTATAGATATTATGCATAAGATCAGCCATATGTTTCTCAAATTTGCCTATGAATACTACAATTTGTCACAAAGTAATCTTGGATTCTTCTAATAACTTATTTAAGAATATTTTTTATTATATAATATTATACATACTTGCGATTCATCTTCTCATTTTTATCGTTACAGTTCGACATTGTGGCTGATGTCCTTGCATTTGCTATGGATGCTAAAGCCACAGTATATCCTTGGGAACATCTTGTTGTTGGGTGTCCACTACCAGGTGTCGTTGTTGTCGATCATCCCGATCCTATTGTCGTCGCATTCAAGTTGTTACTAGACCAGTTCATATTCCCGCTGATGTTGCTGTTTAGTCTCAGTTTTCTATACTCGTGTAATAAATAAAAATAAGTTTAAATAAAAAAAATATTTTAAAGTTTCTGAATTTTTAATAAGTTGTTAGGGATTTTGTGATGGAACATAGCCAAATTTTACAGTTTTCTGTATTTCTAATATGAAATCAAATATTTATTTATTATTTTATGCAAGAGGAATCTCAAAAAAACTCTTTAAATTGAGAAATAAGCATGAAATCCAGATTTGTTTAGATAATACTGTCCACAGGGTTTGGGCCCAGGGGTCCGTGTTAAGTTAAGTTAATGTGGCCATTGATATAAATTTACTGTGTGAAAGGGAAGTCATCGCCTTGAGGAAAAGCAAAGCCTACTGAATACTGTCGTTAGACGTAAACTTAGAAAATGTTTGGAGAGTACACCCAAAAATTCAACATACCTGAGTCCCAGACTACAGAACGAGTTAATAGAACCAATTAAAGAATACATCCAGAAGTCTATCGTTAACGATGTGAAAAGTGCTGTATTCTTATCAGTTTTAGCGGGTGAAACTATACATATATAGTTTCTTCCGTACTTGCTAACAACTGATCTTTATTAAAATAAAACATTGTGTTTTTTAACTTAATCATCTACTCATATTATTTAACCCTTTAAGCCCCGAATTTTTTCCGCAATCTTAGAACAAATTTCTGTTCAAAGATAGGATATGCAATAGGATATGCACAGTACACAGATACAGTACATTCTTTGGGAAAAATTAAAGTCGAATATCAAGAAAACCAAATGCAAATTCGACAGAAAAATTATTTTAAATTACTCTCTACATTCATTTTTACGAGAATCAAAAATAATTATGTTGGCAGAATTCGTAAAATTTGTATACGAAGCGATCTAAATAATTTGGACTGTATACACAAATTAGTACTGTACACAAAATTACCTTCTTCTCTATATTTAACCCTTTGAGCCCCGAATTTTTTCGCAATCTTAGAACAAATTTCTGTTCACAGATTGAATGCAACTATCCTAAATAGGATATGAACCAAATTTGACATCGCTACATCCTTGCATTCGGGAGATATCAAGAATCAAGGAAACCAAATGCAAAATCGACAGAAAAATCATTTTAAATTATTCTCTCTATATTTTTACATGAATAAACCAGTAAGGAAAGTAGTAAAGTCGGACGGGGCCGACTATATGATACCCATCACCACTATGGGTATATTAAACAGGACTATTATCATGAAATTGTATGAAATACAATATGTGATATTTATCTAAATGTGAAACGACCTAGATCTATCCATAAACATGTCATTCGTTTGTTACAATGAAACAAAGGTATGTAAATCGACTTCAAACAAATATCAATAGGTCATCCGTTGGGCTAGGTATGTACTTCTAGAAAACCCAACTATGTTATTCTATGCTCAATTTTGTACGTTGTGCAAAATCTGATGTCAATCTAACAAATATGAGGAATTTGATGCACAATTTACTTATATATGGATGCTATATCCAAATATGAACCGATTTCAACGAAACTTGTCACAGTTTAGGTTATACTGATTTCAATACGTTTTGTTCCTATCAGCCATAATCAATCTATAATATAAGGGAGCTATATCTAAATCTCAACCGATTTTCACTAAACTTGGCACACATCATTCTGGATTAAATTCAAAGCGCTATGCAACATAAGAACTTGGTACATTATTTAGATTAAATCGGAAGAAAAAATATATATATATCTAGACCTGAATCGATTTTCACGAAACTCAGCACACATCATTCCAGCATCAATTCAGTACGTTATGCCAAATTTTGTGCAAATCGAACGATACATATGGTGCACCATTTACATTAAATCGGACGAAAATATATATGGGAGCTATACCTAAGTCTTGACCGATTTTCACGAAACTTGGCACACATCATTCTGGATTAAATTCAAAATGCTATGCAACATAAGAACTTGGTACATTATTTAAATTAAATCGGACGAAAATATATATATCTAGATCTGAATCGCTTTTCACGAAACTCAGCACACATCATTCCAGCATCAATTCAGTACGTTATGCCAAATTTCGTGTAAATCGAAAGATATATAGGGACTTTGGTGCACCATTTACATGAAATCGGAAGAAACTATATATGGGAGCTATATCTAAATCTGGGCCGATTTTCACGAAACATACCTGACATCATTCTAGACTCAATTCAGTACGCTATGCCAAATTTCGTGCAAATCGAAAGATATATAGGGATTTTGGTGCACCATTTACATGAAATCGGACGAAACTATATATGGGAGCTATATCTAAATCTTTACCGATTTTCACGAAATTTGGCAGACATCACTCTAGGCTCAGTTCAGTACGTTATGCCAAATTTCGTGCAAATCGAAAGATATCTAGGGTCTTTGGTGCACCATTTACATGAAATCGGAGCTATATCTAAATCTTTACCGATTTTCACGAAATTTGGCAGACATCATTCAAGGCTCAATTGAGTACGCTGTGCCAAATTGCGTGCAAATCGAAAGATATATGGAATTTTGGTGCACCATTTAATGAAATCGGACGAAACTATATATGGGAGCTATATCTAAATCTGGACCGATTTTCTCGAAACTTGGTAGACATAATTCTAGACTCAATCCAGTACGTTATGCCAAATATATATAGGGACTTTGGTGCACCATTTACATGAAATCGGACGAAACTATATATGGGAGCTATATCTAAATCGGGACCGATTTTTCCCAATTTCAATAGGGTTCGTCCTTGGGCCAAACAAATGAGCTGTGCCAAATTTCATCAAATTCGGATCATAAATGCGACCTGTACTTTGCTCACAAAAATACATGGACAGACAGACGGACGGACGGACGGACATGCATAAATCGACTTAAAAAGTGATTCTATGCATATTCTCAAAAGGAACCATGGGTCTATCTCGTTTCCTTTTGCCTGTTACAAACATATGCACAAAGACATAATACCCTGTACCACAGTGTGGTGAAGGGTATAAAAATAATTCTGATGGCAGAATTCGTACAATTTGAATATCAAGCGATTTAAAATATTTGGACTGTATACACAAATTAGTACTGTACACAATGTTACCCTCTTCTCTATATTGAATGACTCATAACTTTACCAAAATTTTGAGTTTTTTTTGATTTTTCTTTTGATATGTGTCGTCAATAATCAGGTCTTGACACATGTAATTCTAATAATATATATCTACTATCTGCATATTAAATATAAGCTCTAAAACATTTTGTTGCCTGTGGGCAACATTGAGCCACAAAGGGTTAAAAACTCATAACATTGCCCACATTTTTATTTTATTTTTATTTTTTAGGTGTCGTCCATATATATCTACTATCTGCATATTAAATATAAGCTCTACAACATTTTGTTGCCTGTGGGCAACATTGGGCCACAAAGGGTTAAGGAAAGAAATCATTTACTTTTTTCATTTCGCAAAATTTGATTTTGATTTTCCACGTCTTGGTATATATCAATTGTTTTTACGACCTTTAACTTGAGTCTTTTAAGAACGAAGCACTATTTTTCTACCCCAATGGACACTCATTGACTCACGTGTAATTCCTTTTCATATACCCGGGTAGAACATTTTGTTTCAGACAGAGTTCAAACATGTTTTCATGGACCTAAAGGATCGCTAAAGGGATCTTAAAAATGTCATTCTAGGACATGTCAATCTCCAACATATACTAAATTTTTCATTTGGACAAATATATTTACGTTTATATACAATGGGACAAAGTAATGCAAATCGATTTAAAGAAGATCTCAAAAGTGCATTCGTTTATTATTTGGAGCCCAGTTAACATAAATTCAGGCAAAAATATATATGGGCTATTTCTGCTTTTATACAAAACGCAATTAGGTCATTCTATGCTCTAATTTGCACATTGTCCAAAATTTCGTGTCAATCTGACAAACGTGAGGAGTTTGGTACACAATTTACTAAAAATCGGAAGTAACAATATATTGGAGCTGTATCCAAATTTGAACCGATTTCAACGAAATTTTTCACACGATGAGCTATACAAACTTCAGTACGTCATTCAAATCGTCCATATTTTGGGTGCTTGGTGTATCATTTACTGATAATCATACAAATAAATTTATTTGGAATCTATCCAAATCTGAACCGACTTCAACAAAACTTGAGACCCGTTAGACTACACAAACTTCTGTACTCTGTGCAAAATTTTGTAACAATCGGTCTAACCTTGGGTCTTTGGTGCACCATTTACTTAAAATCGGACGGAACTATATATAGGAGCTATATCTCAATTTGAATAGGGTTCGTCCTTGAGGCAAATAATTGAGTTGTGCCTATTTCATTTAATTTGATAATGGAGATTACATAATTATCATACACAATAAATACATTTATTTGGAGAGTTATGAATAAAAATTTTCTCAATCCTACTACACCCCCATGTAGGGGTGTAAAAATTTGGGTTCTTGTAAACAAGAACCCAAATTTTTACTTTTCAGTACACGTGTATATAAAAATTGGCTAACCTCTGAGTTGAATATACTTTTACACTGTAGCTAAGGATATACTTTTACACTGCAGCTAAAATGTCCAGTATAGTATTTATTTTAGTCGTCATATCCTATCCTTGGACGCAATAAAATCACTATTAAAAGAATCAAATATTTACAAAAAGTTCAATCAACTTTGTGGGCGATGTCCTTTTATTTTATGCAGTAGTTTGTGTAAAGCAGTAGCAGATGATGGTGTAGCAAACAGGATAACGTAGTTTCTGCTGGTTTTTTTTTCTGCTGCTGCTGTTGTCGGAGATAATGGTGAAGATGTACTATTGTGCTACAGCAAAAAGTTTTGAAAAAAATCAACGCCACGAAGATTCCCCATTATTATTTACCCAAAAGTTTCCGCTTGGCAGCCAAAAGGAAACAAATAGGGTATGGCTGTTGTGAAGATAGACATTTAACATCTACTAGGGGAACAAATAGTTTTCTTTACGGAAAATAATATTGTCTTTAAAAATTTATTGTCTATGCAAAAAAGTCAAGTGAAAGGTAAAATGCAGTCTTGGTATAAATTATACGAGTTAAGAAAGAGAGTAGAGAACTGATGGTATTATAAAATTCCTCAAAACAGTATAGAAAGGGACTTTTGAAGAAAATTTTAATAGAAGGATAGAACAATGACCATACCACATACATGATAAATATCAGATAATTCTGTTGAAAAACTTACCTAAAATCCGTTATGTGAAGGCTATACCTAAACATGGATCGATATGTCAATCGTGATTTCGCAAGATGGATTAAACAAAATAGACATTTATTCTAATCAAGAAAATATATAATTTTAGTGTCCTGTAGTGAATATTCGGCGGTAGTTAATGATATAAAAAGGGTATTATAAGGATGTTATCCCGAAATGTTGTCTTATATTGATAATGTTTGGTAGCTGGATTTGATATACACAATGTTCCATATCTAGACTAGAATAATGTTTATTAAGTTTTGTTGAAATTTGTTCGGACGTAGATATTAAAATCCGTTCAAAGTTTTTTCTTGAATGTTACCGTTTCCGTCCTTGTACTGGTTTTTGAAAATATTGCCACGTTTCATGATATTACTATCCTCGTTACAAAAAGTATAAATACTTCAGTCCTAGCGGATTTAATTCATGTTTTGTTCTTACACTATTTTCATTAGAATTTTCCATTGGGAATAGAATTGTGTATTGAGAATCCTTTTTATACCCTTCACCACACTGTGGTGCAGAGTAATATGTCTTTGTGCCATATGAACAAACGAGATAGACACGTGGTTCCTTTTGAGAATATGTGTAGAATCACTTTCTAAGTCGATTTATTCATGTCCTGTAAACAAAGTACAGGTCGCATTTATGATTGGAATTGGATGAAATTTGGCACAGGTCATTTATTTGGCCCAAGGATGAACCCTATTGAAAATCAGCTGAGATTCAAATAAAGCTCCCATGTATATTTTTTTGTCTGATTTTACGTAAATTGTGCACCCAAAGTTACGGCGATTGACACAAAATGTTGCACAATGTACCGAAGTTAGAGTAGTCTAACGTGTGCCAAGTTGTTTAAATCGGTTCAGATTTGTATATAGCTCTCAGACCATATTTCTAAGCGAATTCGTGTTAATTGCGTTCCATATATTAAACAGGTGTACGATAGATATTTGCTTTAAATCGATTTATATAATTTTGTCCTATTATAACACACGAATGGCATGTTTATGGATTGATCTAAGTCGGTTCACATTTAGATAAAGGTCACTTATTTTATATCATCCAATTTCATGCTAATGGTCCTTCAAAAATGCGACGTCTTTTAGGAAGCATCTGTTTAATATACCCATAGTGGTGAATGGTATCACATAGTCGGCTCCGTCCGACTTTACTACTTTCATTACTGGTTTCAAGATGTCAATGTAAGACAAAGTGAGAGAAAACGAGTGAAGTGCAATTCATAGTGAAATATCAATTGTACAACAAAGATAATTTGACAGGCACTTCACAATACGTGTTGCGTATTGTATTTGCAGTGAAGTTTTTATTTGTTTTCTTGCAATACTGAATGGGGTCGTTTCATTTTGCAACTTGCTTTGTATAGGCGAACAAAAAAAACTGTGGCTTCGTGCCCATAAATATAACAGATTATATAAAGTAATATGTCTGTAAACATTTCTTAAAAACAAAGATTTTTATCAGAGCCTATCATATGCTTTCCATTTGAAAACCAGTAAGGAAAGTAGTAAAGTCAGACGGGGCCGACTATATGATACCCTTCACCACTTTGGGTATATTCAACAGATGAATCCTAACAGACGTCTCATTTTTAAAGGACCAGTAAAATGAAATTGGGTCAATAAACATGTCATTCTGCAACCGATACTAAATTTTTCATTTGGTCAGATATAGAAGCTATATCTAAATCTGGACCGATTTCAGGAAACTTTACACACATCATTCTAGACTTTATTCATTACGCTGTGCGAAATATTGTGCAAATCGAAAGATAAATTGGGATTTTGGTACACCATTTACCTTAAATCGATGGGGAGCCCGGGGGGCCCGGGTACTACCTATGTACGTTGCTGCTTTACACCTATAGGTATATATCCTAAAAGACGTCGCATATTTTAAGGACCATTAATATGAAATTGGATGAACTTAAATATGTGTTTTTTATCTAAAAGTGCACCGACTTCGATCAATCCATTAACATGTCATTCGTTTGTTACAATGAGACAAATTTATGTACAACGATTTAAAGCAAATATCAATCGGACTCCCTAAATATTTGGAACCCAAGTTACACGGAGTCGGTAGTAAAGTCGGACTGGGCCGACCACTTTGGGTATATTCTACAAATTTATCCTAAAAGACGTCGCCTTTTCGAAGGAACATCGACATAAAATTGAACGAACTTAAATATGTGATCTTTATCTATACCGACTAACATCAATCCCTACACTGTCATTCTGCAACCTATACACTGTTTAAAATTTAATCCCAATCAGACACCCATTGATTATTTGGTGTACAATTAACATGAATAAGTCAAACAATTTATATCGCAGCTATGCTATATCTCTATCTGAACCAATTTCATGGAAACATGCATTGTATCAATTTACTTAATCGCACGAAAATATATATAGGAGGTGTATGTAAATCTGAACCGATTTTTACGAAATCATTCTAGACTTAATTCAGTACGTTACATCATATTTGGTGCAAATCAAAAGATTTGCAGGGACTTATGTGCACCATTTACCTAAAGTCGGGCGAAACTATATATGGGAGCTATATCTAATTCTAATCCGAATTTCACGAATCTTAGCACACGCCATTCTGCACTTAATTCAGTGCGCTATGCCAAAATTCGTGCAAAGCTCATGATATTCAGGGAAATTTGCACAGCATACTGAATTAGGTTCAGAATTGTGTGTGCTAAGTTTCGTGAAAATCGGTCCAGATATAGATATAGCTCCGATATATATTTTCGTCCGATTTTACGGTGCACGAAATTTTGCATGGGGTACTGAATTGAGTCTTGAATGGTGTGTGCCAAGTTTCTAAAAAATCGGGTCAGATTAAAATATAGCTCCCATATATATTTTCGCCCAATTTTAGGTAAATGGGACTTTGGTCCCTATATGTCTTTCGATTTGCACTAAATTTGGCGTAGGGTACTGAATTGAGTCCAGAATGATGCTAAATTTCGTGAAACTCGGTTTAGATTTAGTTATAGCTCCCATATATATTTTCGTTCTATTTAATGTAAATGTAATAGCTAGAATAGAAGTTAGATTCCTTCGAAATGTTAGGATACATATGTAGAATATACCCAAAGTGGTGAAGGGTATCATATAGTCGGCCAATCCGACTTTTCTACTTTCGTTACTGGTTAGTAAATGGTGCACTAAAAACCCATAGCTAGGCATATTGACACAACGTACTGAAGTTAATATAAATTAATTTCTGGCAAGTTTCCTTGCAGTCGGTTCAGATATAAATATAGCATAGCTTAAATATATAATTTCGACCTATTCATGTTAATTGTACATGAAATAATTAATGTGTCTGATTTGAAACAGTGCAGAATACGGGAAAGTGTGTGCAATGTTTGCATTAAATGGATTTACAAACTTAGCATAGGTTGCAGAATTGCAAGTGTAGGGATTGATGTCAGTCGGTGTACATTTAGATAAATATCACATATTTAATTTCGTTCAATTTCACGTCAATGTTCCTGTTAGGATACACATGTAGAATATACCCAAAGTGGTGAAGGGTGTCATATAGTTACTGGTTTTACATTAAAGTAGACACAGCTTCCACCCAAATTAAGTTTGGAGGTCAATATTATGAAAAGTTTGCTATGAAATATCAATTAACCCAAAACAATTCACTTTTTTAATATATATATACTTAAGTAATACCCGAGTTAAAAAATGGTGAACCTCCGCTGCAGCTATGTTAAAAAATTGGCAATATTGCCCATATATAGAACATATACCTAAATATGAACCGATTTCAACGAAACTTGCCGCAGGTTAGGTAATACTAATTTCAGTACGTTTTGTTCCAATCGGCCATAATTTGGGTCGCAAAAATCGCACGAAAATGTATATGGGAGATACATCTTAATCTGAACCATTTTCACCAAAACCTGGCACACGTTAGACAATACCAACTTCTGTACGACGAACAA
>NW_026881234.1:0-10953 GCF_032173495.1 Musca vetustissima | reverse complement strand
CATTGTATATATATGACAAATGTCTTCTTCATAGTTAGACACATCCTTATAAAAATCTATGTCTATCTGTGTAGAATAACCCCTCTAGGCTAATATATCTTAGATTCATAGACCACTGTGCTATTTTGCTTTTTAATATTTATTGCAATAGTTTGTCATTACTTTTACTAGAAATTTCCTGCACCATTCAATCATCAAGTCCGCCTCTCTTTAACCTCTTTCTTTTCATACACTGGAATTCATTCCCTTGCTTTCTTCCACTTGCTCTGTGTCCATATTATAGACTCTGTCTCTCTTTTGCTTTATTTTGTGTACACTCTGTAAACGTATATATATACCATTCATTGGTTTTCTGGACCTTCATTCTATTTATTTCGCACATTTCACTCAAACGTTATACTAGTCACCAGACCTAACATCTATCCATCCATCCAGCTATCCATCTATCCGTCAGTCAATCGTCATCTTGTCTGTCACTTTGAGCTGTCATTTTACACCAACTTTATACTGAACTTCATGTTTTATGTTTAAGGTTACAACAATCTGTTTTGGGTGGATTTCACCTTCTCATTTTCCATTGTTTTTTTTTTTACATTTTATGCTTGCATATCTCCTTCTCATACCCTTCCTACAAGAGGACAACAGCAGTCACTACAAAAAGTTTTGTTAGAGTTTGATGTTGGTGTTGAAGTTTTTTTATTGTTTTTCCTTTTTTTAATATTTCTATTTTACTCCTTATTCTTTGGGGGTTCATCATAGGTACAGGGAATACGACGTCGTAGATGCCGGATGTGTATGTCTGGTTTATGTCGTACTCCTTGCTGTTGTTCAAAAAGGACTCTTATTTAAGTCAACTGATTTGAAAGACATTGATTGACTTTCTTAATAGACTTTACGTCTTATCAACAACAATAACAACTACAACTACGTACAACAAGTCAAATTAAAGTAAAATGTCAAAATTGTATGAGCGATTTAATACGCACACAGTACTTGAGGGAAATGCGTGGAATGTGCATAGTTCGTCTCAAAGATAATTCGAAGCGCAGTTGCGTTAATGAAGTGACTGAACCAACGCGATGAAATACTCAAACATGCGAAATGTTTGGATGCGTAGATCCAGTCACGTGTTGCAATAATTTGTGGTTTTAAAGCAGTGTAGTTTATTGCTATGTGCTATAGATTTAAAGTAAGTAATAGTTTTTTTTTTTTTTTTTTTTTGATCGATATGTGAAGTATCTTTGCAAAGCTATTGGTAATGATGTAGTCTGTATTAGCCTGCGTCTACAAGCGAAAGGACAATTGGGTTCATATATACATTGTCAAAAAAATTATTTTTTTGTTTTTTTTGAAATAGACGTAAAAAGATTTGTAAACGAGTTCGAAATTCGTGAAAGAATATATTCCTTTTTATACCCTTCACCACACTGTAGTACAGGGTATTATGTCTTTGTGCAAAAAAAGGAAACGAGATAGACAAATGGTTCATTTTGAGAATATGCATAGAATCACTTTCGATTTCATTTTTGATCCGAATTGGACGAAAATTGGCATAGGTCACTTCTTTGGCCTAAGGACGAACCCTATTGAAATTGAAGAAAATCGGTTTAGATTTAGATATATAGTTCCCATATATATTTTAGTCCGATTTAATGTAAATGGTCCACCAAAGTCCTATATATCTTTCGATTTTCGCGAAATTTGACACAGTGTAATATATTAGGTCTAGAATGATGTGTGCTTAGTTTCGCGAAAATCGGTTAAGATTTAGCTATAGTTCCCATATATATTTTCGTCCGATTTCAGGGGGTCACCCATTCACGATTTTAATTTTTCAAGATTTTCAATGGGCAGGTAAATCAATACCAATGCTTGTTAAAGTTTGTAACTTTGCACATATATATTTGAAGATTTAAAAATTAAGAAAAATAATTTACAAAAATTTGTTGTTGTTTTTTGTAATTAAAGAGAAGTCTTTATTTTTGATGGCGGGCATGATAATTCATCACTGGAACATCGGAATCCGAAAATTTCAACGGTGTTAGAAAGAGTACATGACTGGCACTCGTATGAACTAGGATTATTGACTTCGCTCTAAAATTAACAAAATGGCGGACCTTTGAAAAAATATTTTTGGAAAATCGCCGATTTTTTACCACAAACCAAGTTGAGATTTTCACTTGAAATTTTGTAGGGACATTCTTGAATTAGTGTAGATTCGAATTAAATAAAAAACAAATTTGACCCCGAGAATGGGAGTCTTTTTGCAACCTATGATAAATTTAATTTCATTCGGGCACATTTAAAGTCGACTTCGTACCATGGGACAAATTTATTAAAAACGACTTATAACAAAATTAATACACGCTATTCGGTATCCGCACTGTTTAAATTTTAATTTCATTCAGACATCCATTCGAAATACATATGGAAGCTATATAGCATCTATATCAATTTCACCAAAACGCAATAACGTCATTCAAGTCTCAACTTGATACGTAATGCAAAAAATCGTGTTAATCGGACAAATATTAAAAGCTTGGGGCACCATTTATGTAAAATCGGACGAATATATATGTATATGTGGGAGCTATATCGAAACCAGAACCGATTTTTCTGAAACTTAGGACACTTCATTCTAGACGTAATTAAGTACGCTGTGCCAAACTTCATGCAAATCGAAAGGTATATAGGAACTTTGGTGCACCATTTACATAAAATCGGAAAAAACTATATGTGGGAGCTATATCTAAATCTGAACCGATTTTTACGAAACTTAGCACACATCATTCTGGACCTAATTCAGTACTCTATGCCAAATTTCGTGCAACTCGAATGATATATAGGGACTTTGGTGCACTATTTATTTTAAATCGGACGAAACTATATGTGGGAGCTATATCTAAATCTGAACCGATTTTCTCGAAACTTGGCACATATCGTTCTGCACCTAATTCAGTACTCTATGCCAAAAATCGAATGATATATAGGGACTTTGGTGCACCATTTACCTTAAATCGAACGAACCTATATATGAGAGCTATATCTAAATCTGAACCGATTTTCTCGAAACTTGGCACACATCATTCTGGACCTAATTCAGTACTCTATGCCAAATTTCGTGCATCGAATGATATATAGGGACTTTGGTGCACCATTTACCTTAAATCTGACGAGAATATATATGGGAGCTATACCTAAATCTGAACCGATTTTCTCGAAACTTGGCACACATCATTCTGGACCTAATTCAGTACTCTATGCCAAATTTCGTGCATCGAATGATATATAGGGACTTTGGTGCACCATTTACCTTAAATCGGACGAGAATATATATGGGAGCTATATCTAAATCTGAACCGATTTTCTCGAAACTTGGCACACAACATTCTGGACCTAATTTAGTACTCTATGCCAAATTTCGTGCATCGAATGATATATAGGGACTTTGGTGCACCATTTACCTTAAATCGGACGAGAATATATATGGGAGCTATATCTAAATCGGAACCGATTTTTTCAAATTTCAATAGGGTTCGTCCCTGGGCCAAATTAGTGACTTGTGCCAAATTTCATCCAAATCGGATCATAAATGCGACCTGTACTTTGTTTAAAATTTAACATCTACAGACGGACGGACGGACATGCATAAATCGACTCACAAAGTGATTCTATGCATATTCTCAAAAGGAACCATGTGTCTATCTCGTTTCCTTTTGCCTGTTACAAACATATGCACAAAGACATAATACCCTGTACCACAGTGTGGTGAAGGGTATAAAAATCATGAATGTGCTCGCAAATTTTTTTTAAATTTTTTTTTTTATGGAATTTTAAAAGATTCGATTTTAGGTAATTCGTGCACTGAAGACCCATAACTAGACAGAAGTTCTGAACTTATGCTAATGTTACTTCTGGGATGTTTGGTATTGAATTCGGTATTATAATACTTATCTTCCTTTTCGGTATTTCATCGGTATTTTGTGAAGTTCTGCCACATATTTTATCCAATTGGGCTGTAATTTTACACTTTGCATAATCATTGAATAGAAAATCTCAGTACAAAAATATTGAGATTGATTAATTTTATGATCCGATATAAACTGAATGTTAAACAGTTATTGATGAGGAGTGAAATCTTTATTTTTGACATTGTTCAATACATTGAAACCGTCATTGTGGAAGACTAAAAAACTGTTTTTAAATGCATGAACTCCTTACATTGCCTCTGAAAAAATGCTGCTAACCTGCGTCCAAGAATTCGGAACGAGTTATGAGAAATGATTGGAGAACACATTCAGATGTCTATTGTTGAAGAAGTGAAAAGAGCTGTATTCTTTTCGGTTGTAGAGAACAAAACTACGGATAAAAGAGCAGCTATCAAAATATAGAGAAGTTTTTTGGACATCTAAAAAAGTCAATGAATGAGCCCTTTGCTACGTGGAAATAGAGGATAAACAGGAAAATAATTTTCGACTGTCATAATAAACGCAATAATCAGGTTGGGTTTGGATCCAAAATTTTTGAGAGGTCAAGGATATGACTGTGTGAGGCAATTAAAATGGAGTATACATTCATTAACTTTTTTAATTTATGTTTAAATGCGGAGTTTGATGTACAATCTGCATGAAATTGGTCGTATATATGGGAGCAGTAGCGAAATCAAAAACGATTTTCACAAATTTCAATAGGCTTTTGCTTTGATAATTAAATGAGGAGTGCCAAATTTCATGTCTGTACTTTGTTTACAATTGTACATCAATAAAAGGACAGATACGCGGACATGCATAGATCGACTCAGAAAATAAATTTATACATATTCTCAAAAGTAACTATGGATCTCTTTTAATTACTTTCGCTGATTCAAATATATGGAAAATACATAATAATCTGTAAAACAGTGTGTAGTAGGTATAAACATGAAACGTATTGTATTGTCACTTTTTTATGTATACACTCATTATACCGAGGGGTTATAAAGGTTCTTCAATATGTACATGAACAAATTAATCAACATCGATTCTAAAACTAAATTAGCTGCCCTTTATTAACATCTGTGGTCCAGTCAGGCTAATTACACTGAATGTGGCAAACATTGTGTTATGTATAACTACCATTAATCAAGCAATTCACTATGAGCTACATACAGGCAATGACCAAAAATCAGAAGGAAACAACTAATAATGTACATCAATTTTCAAGAATTAATAGTAATCATTCACATCATCAATGTCCAACTCCATTGCCGTGGTCTTCGTAATTTGTTCGCAGTCTAAGAAATTATGATACCAATATTGAAACTATCAGTAACATCATTATGATCTATTTTACATGCCACTGCAACCTTAGTTATTTAGGCAAACTAAATATTCTATCGCAAGATATTTATAATTTGAACAAATGAATGACCAACCACCACTCAAACAAAAAGTAACGATGATGATGATGACGATGATAAAGACATTGAGGTAGCATGGGTGAATGAGTACGAACGTAAGTGTGCATTGGCTATACTGGAGAAAAAAAAATAATAAATAAGCAAGTGATAAATAATAATTTATACGAATACATCTGAGAAAAGTCCTAATTGGAATTGATTAGATTTTATGCTCGAATCATGCACGTTTCGCATATTTATCTGCGTCTCAAACATATGTGACTTGTGAAGTTTTTAGATATAAGCACGCTCACAATCAAGCTGCTGCTCATGTTGCCTCACACTTGCATCCATACACTTCATTTCACTTTCTTGCACTTGTTCACCCATACACACTCCCATGCCAATAACTAATCACATATCTTTATAGGGAATATATATATATATATATATATTGGGATATAACGAAATGAATTAAATAAACTTTTGTAGACGTATTAAAGCGACCATTACATTTGAAGGCAGAGTTGAGCATTGGTATGAATAATTTACTTAACGGGACCCCCCCTTCTCGGTGTCAAAAAATTTAATTTGGTTTTTTGATTTAATTCGAATCTACACGAATGTCCCTATAAAATTTGAAGTGAAAATCTCAAGAACACTTGAAGATATAGCCGATTTATTGTGTAAGCATAAAGTGGCGGCAAGAGTGATTCTCAAACTTTAAACGCATTTTTATCGAATCAGTGTGTTTACGATAACTCAAAACATAATGATCCAATTAGTTCCAAATTTTGACACGCTTCTCTGGGAGTGCACAGATATCGTATGGACTAGTATAAAGCCAATTATCCTATTTCATACTTAGTTTTTTTTTTTTTAACTTAGTTTGTAGTCAAAAATAAGCAAATTTCCAAAAAAAAAATCTTCATTAAAATCGGATCAGATATATATATATATATATAGCACCCATATATAGCTTTCTTCGTTTTTATGTAATTTGTGCACCATACTCCCAATTTTTGTCCGATTTGCCTTAACGTACGGAATTTAGACTAGGATAGAGTGTATAAAGTTTCATTGAAATAGGATCATTTATAAATATAGCTCCCATATATAGTTCATTTGATCTTAGGTAAATAGTGCTCCAAACTCCAGGGTTTGTTCGACTGAGACAAAATATTTTCGTCCAATGTCATGCAAATGGTGCACCGTTACATGAAATATTGCAGATAGTATTAGATTGAAACTTGTTGAAATCGGTTCAGTTTTAGATATAGCTTCCATATATATTTCCATCTGATTTCATCCAAATGATGTACCAACGTATAATATTGGAGCTGCAATAACGCGTTTTGGAGTTTGTAAAATATATTCATATGTAACTATATATTTTCGTCGAAGTTCATGCAAATTGTGCACCAAAAAATAAATGTTTCTCCTACCAAGATGGAACTGTGGACCGCGCAACGTGCTGCAGAATACTAGATGGTGTATGCCAAGGTTGCTCCATTAGTTCCTGATTTACATATAGCTCCCATACAAATTGTTGCTACATTTCATACAAATGCTACACCAAACAATCCATGAAATTTTTATAGATATCTGAATGGTATGTGTATGGTTTTTTCATTGGCTCAAATATCCTTGCAGATCACACATTTAATTTCGCCCTATTCCAATTCAATGGTTTTCCAAAGGTACTAAGTCTGTTCTCTCTACAGGATATTGTATATATTAGCATCTCTTATATGTACCCAAAGTGGTGAAGGGTATCATATAGTCGGCCCCGTCCGACTTTTGCACTTTCCTTACTGGTTATTTTTTGAACTTTCAGTAAAATAAGAACGAAAAAGACTCACATGAACCAAAAATATCTGGGGATATGTTTTACAAAAATACCCCACATTTGAAGACTTGTCATCCTAAAAATAACACGCAATAATCACAGTCAAAACTTTAAAAAATGAATCACGCCATTATATAAAAAAATTTACCTACTCGCAAACGGTTTACATCCCGATAAGAACATTTCACCCTCCAGAACATAACTTCGATTTTGTGTAACAGTGTTATAAATAAGAATTTCAGGACAATACTGTTTAATTACTCCCATTCTCTTACACAAGGAGATTCAAGAACGAGAAACAAAATTATCGTTATCGTTAAAATTCTTCGAACAAAAGAACTTACCATAACATTTAGTCTACATTGATAATGTTAGTATTGGCATAACGGAAGCCGATGATAAATCTTGCCCTCCTCCGTATACGCCTCACACAATCATATTAACGACGTTTTAGCTAAACTTTTACATAATGGGCATTAATAAATGTTTTCAATATTTGTGATCGATTGGAAGTAATTTCTCAAAGTTGGTCTATTTTATCAGAAGTATTCAGTTGGTAAAATTCAGTGGAATGTCTTCCAAGTAAATCACACTACAAATCGTTTGCAGAATTTGTGAAATTAATTTAGAGTTTCCGAATTGTGGTAATATGCTGTGCAATATTTGTTCACTCAATAGCATGTTTACATTGCTATTGAGAGGTAAATTAATGTCTTAATTTGAGTTGAAAAGAAAAAAAATCGAACAATATATTTATTAAAACAAGGAGTAATTATTTCAATATAATTTGCAATAAAAATAATATAAATACACGAATTAGCTGATCAATATTATGCATTTTGGTTGGTTAAATAGTTACAACATTTTATCTCTAATATATATTCTCCTCACACTCCTTCAAGCTTGCTGAACAAACTACAGCCTTTAGTTAATCCTTCTTAACCACCGTATTTTCAATATACACTCGGTTCTAGATCCAACCTCAACGACCTTTGAATTACTTGGGTTTTTTTTATGACAGGCTACGAAAAGGAAATAAAACAAACAGCCAAGCACGCACAACAATAACAATGTTCTCCCATTCTCTCCCCTATGTGAAGCGTTGCGTTGGATGATTGCGAATGGTTGGGTGGGTGGATAAATGGGTGCGTGTATATGAGCGAATATCTGCATTTGATGTGAATTTTTGACAAGTCAGTTGACAATGTCATCACAAGTTGACAGCCTTATTATGATGATGACGACTACGATGATGATGATGTTCTGTTAATGTTGTAGCAAGGTTTGTTTGTGTTGTTTTTTTAGCACAGATGTATGTATGTATATATGATGATAATGTGAATGCCAGGTTTTCTAAATATGTGTAATGTATTTATGTATGTGTGAGTAGCACATAATAGTTCAAGCTGAAAATTATTTTTCTTTTTTTCTTTCCATCACCCTTGGTCGTGGCAGGTCACATATAAAACATATAGCTTTAAGATAGACTGACATTAGTCTGTTTTTAACATGAAATGAGTTGTGTTTTCTTTTTCTGTTTATACCCTTCACCACACTGTGGTACAGGGTATTATGTCTTTGTGCATATGTTTGTAACAGGCAAAAATAATCGAGATAGACCCATGGTTCCTTTTGAGAATATGCATAGAATCACTTTCTGAGTCGATTTACGCATGTCCGTCTGTCCGTCCGTCCGTCCGTCCGTCCGTCCGTCCGTCCGTCTGTCCATGTTAAATTGTAAACAAAGTACAGGTCGCATTTATGATCCGAATTGGATGAAATTTGGCATAGGTCACTTATTTGGCCCAAGGACGAACCCTATTGAAATTGGGAAAAATCGGTTCAGATTTAGATATAGCTCCCATATATATATTTAACCGATTTAATGTAAACAGTCCCTATATAACTTTCGATTTGCACGAAATTTAGTACAGCCTAATCATTTAGGTCTAGAATGATGTCTGCCAAGTTTCGTGAAAATCGGTCCAGATTTAGATATAGCTCCCATATATAGTTTCGTCCGATTTCATGTAAATGGTGCCCCAAAGTCCCTATATATCTTTTGATTTGCACGAAATTTGGCATAACGTACTGAATTAAGCCTAGAGTGATGTCTGCCAAGTTTCGTGAAAATCGGTCCAGATTTAGATATAGCTCCCATATATAGTTTCGTCCGATTTCATGTAAATGGTGCCCCAAAGTCTCTATATATCTTTCGATTTGCACGAAATTTGGCATAACGTACTGAATTGAGTCTAGAATGGTGTCTGCCCAGTTTCAAGAAAATCGGTCCAGATTTAGATATAGCTCCCATATATAGTTTCGTCCGATTTCATGTAAATGGTGCCCCAAAGTCCCTATATATCCTTCGATTTGCACGAAATTTGGCATAACGTACTTAATTGGGCCTAGAATGATGTCTGCCAAGTTTCATGAAAATCGGTCCCGATTTAGATATAGCTCACATATATAGTTTCGTCCGATTTAATGTAAATGGGGCCCCAAAGTCCCTATATATCTTTCGATTAGCACGAAATTTGGTACAGCCTAATCATTTAGGTCTAGAATGATGTCTGCCAAGCTCCGTGAAAATCGGTCAAGATTTAGATATAGCTACCATATATAGTTTCGTCCGATTTCATGTAAATTGTGACCAAAATCCATATATATCTTTCGATTTGCACGAAATTTCGCATAACGTACTGAATTGAGCCTAGAGTTATGTCTGCCAAGTTTCGTGAAAATCAGTCCAGATTTAGATATAGCTCCCATATATAGTTTCGTCCGATTTCATGTAAATTGTGCACCAACATCCATATATATCTTTCGATTTGCCCGATATTTTGCACAACGTACTGAATTGAGCCTAGAGTGATGTCTGCCAAGTTTCGATAAAATCGGTCCATATTTCTATATAGCTCCCACATATAGTTTCGTCCGATTTCATGTAAATGGTTCACCAAAGTCGCTATATATCTTTCGATTTGCACGAAATTTGGCATAACGTACTGAATTGAGCCTAGAGTGATGTCTGCCTTGTTTCGTGAAAATCGGTCCAGATTTAGATATAGCTCCATTTTATTATAGATTGATTTGGAACAAAACGTTCTAAAGTTAGTATAACCTAACCTGTGACAAGTTTGTTTGAAATCGCTTAATATGTGGATATAGCTTACATATATTTTTTCGCCCGATATCAAGCAAATTGGGCATCATACTCCTCATGTTAGTCAGATTGACATCAAATTTTGCACAACGTACAAAATTGAGCATAGAATTACGTAGTTGCGTTTTCTAGAAGTACAGACATAGTCAACCGGATGACCTATTTATATTTGTTTGAAGTCGATTTACACACTTTATGGACAAATCTAGGTAGATTCACATTTAGATAAATATCACATATTTTATTTCATCCAATTTCATGTTAATAGTCCTGTTTAATGTACCCATAGTGGTGAAGGGTATCCTAGAGTCGGCCCCGTCCGACTTTACTACTTTCCTTACTGGTTTCTATTTCTTTTAATGAATATAATTGTTTGTGTGATGTTTATATATAGCTGAACTTCTGTTATTTATTAAAAAAACGAAGTCATATGTTAAGTAGTATATAAAATAAATACGATCATATATAAATACATATTGCATCATTTCAGATTATCAAATGATCAATCGTGCTGATCAACTTTTAGCCGAAGTAAAAACGACATTCAGTTTGACCTGTGCG
>NW_026881233.1:0-10856 GCF_032173495.1 Musca vetustissima | reverse complement strand
TTTTCCTTTTTCGAATCAAAGTTGGGGAAATTGAAATTGTTTTCCACAACTTGACATTTGCACATGAAAACAGGTTTAAACAAGACGATGAAGTAGAAACTGAACACGAGAAGACAAACATTCAAATTCGAATTTATATATGAAACTGGGCATCGGATTCCAGGGGTGACAGAAGAATATAAAACAGCAGGATATAGATAAAAGTATTTTTTAAGGTTGCTATACAAGTCGTGAATTTTTTAAAGAATATTTTTAGAGGTCTGTTAGAGGCGTGGATTATTTAAAGAATATTTTTCCAAGGTTGTATTAGAATTTTCAGGGGTCTAGAAGAGACGTGGATTTTTTAAAAACATTTTTTTGAAGGTCTAGATATTTTTCAGGGGTCTAGAAAAGGCGTGAATTTTTTAAAAAATATTTTTTCGAGGGTCTAGAAGAGGCGTGGATTTTTTTAAAAATATTTTTTTGATGGTCTAGAAGAGGCGTGGATTTTTTAAAAATATTTTTTTGAGGGTCTAGAAGAGGCGTGGATTTTTTAAAAATATTTTTTGAGGGGCTAGAAGAGGCGTGGATTTTTTAAAAATATTTTTTGAGGGTCTAGAAGAGGCGTGGATTTTTTAAAAATATTTTTTCGAAGGTCTAGATATTTTTCAGGGGTCTAGAAGAGGCGTGGATTTTTTAAAAATATTTTTTCGAAGGTCTAGATATTTTTCAGGGGTCTAGAAGAGGCGTGGATTTTTTAAAATTATTTTTCCGAAGGTCTAGATATTTTTCAGGGGTCTAGAAAAGGCGTGGAATAAGGAATGGACTTTTTAAAAATATTTTCACGAAGACCTAGAGGAATCTTGGATTTCTTGAAATAAAGACTTCCTAGAGGGTAATGTAGAAAAGAATACATACCTCAACCGCATTACCCTTCCTCGTTCCTCCCCGTTTGTAATATAATACGTGGCATATTTTCACTCAAGCCAAGCCAAGGCTATTAAAAAAGTATCAATTTAACTTAAAACTTATTTAAACATTGGAGAGTTGAACGAATACTTAGGGCTTAAGCTTAAGCTCAAGTGGCTTTTGATTTTATTTATTTTTTCGTTTTTTGTTCCATAACAACAAATCATAGAATCGAATTTGGAATGGTTCAACAAATCCACAAAAAGAAAAAAACGAATATTTCTATAAACGAGAAACGATGGGAAATGGAAAAAGTTTTTCATTGCTTTTATTGTTGTTGTTTTGTGTGTTTTCTTGTCGGAACACAACTTTGATTTAACTTTTTGTACGTTTTATTATCGGTTTCCTGTACAAATAACAAAAGCGGCGACATTTCAATGTTGCTATTATAATTTTTTTTTTGTATGTATATATAACGAGAGTGTTGACAGTTTCTTGTTGTTAATGATTTTCAAAATCAAATTGAGTTTTGAAATGTTAATAAAATGACATTGCGTGACCCAATATCATCGTTTTGAATATTTCTAATTTGTTATGGTATAAGTTTAATAATATCCCATAGTTATATTCAGAATTACTTTTCTTCTGAATTTTGTTTGGAGGAAATGGGAGTCATATAGTTCAAAGTTGCTCTGTAAAATTTATATGAAATTTTCTTGTAGGAAATGTGTCGGGAGGAAGATATTTGTTATCCTTAGATTGGCAATAACCAAACCTAAGAATGTTCAGAATTTGTTAGGGTGACCTCAAAGTATTCGTTGGTAAAATATGTGGTCATAACCATTTGCCTGAGATTCTTTTAAAATTATGAATACTGAGATATCTAATAATTATGAAAAAGCTTGGACATTTTGCGCATTCTTTTGTTAGCACTCCTAGCACATTAGAGATTCAAAGTATGATATATCAGTACACGTTTGGGTACACGTTTTGAAGATTTTAGTAGTACTATTGGAGCGACTGAATGTAAAGGTTCCGGCCCCTTTTTGAATTTTTGTGATCCCGGTTGTATGTTGACCTTCCGTATTATTGGTAAATAACTTATTCGAACAATGTTCATGCCCTTCACCACACTGTGGTGCAGGGTATTGAGTGTTTGTGCATATGTTTATAACATGCAAAAGGAAAAGAGATAGACACATGGAATCACTTTCTGAGTCGATTTATGCCCTGAATTTATGATCCGAATTAAATGAAATTTGACACAACTCATTTATTTGGGCCAAGGACGAACCCTAATGAGATTTGGAAAAATCGATTCAGATTTAGATATTGCCCCCATATATACTTTTGTCCGATTTAATGTGAATGGTGCACCGAAGACCAAATATATATATATTTCCGATTTAATGAAAGTAACTATATATATTTCGATTTGGACGAAATTTCGCACAGCGCACTGAATTAAGTCTAGAATGATGTGTATTAAGCTTCGTGAAAATCGGTTCGGATTTAGATATAGCTTCCATATATATTTTCATACGATTTAATGAAAATGGTGCACCAATGTCTTTATATATTTCTCGATTTGCACGAAATGTGGCATAGTGTACTGAATTAAGTCTAGAATGATTTGTGTTAAGTTTCGTAAAAATTGGTTCAGATTAAGACATAGCTCCCATATATGCTTTCTTCCGATTTTATGATAATTGTGCACAAAAGACCCAAAGTCGGTCCGATTGGCACACTATTTTGTACAATGTACTTAAGTTAATATAAATTAATCTCTCTGTCAAGTTTAGTTGAAATCGGTTCAGATTTAGATATGGCTCCCACATATATATTTTCAGCCGATTTTAGGTAAATGGTGCACCAAAGTCCTAATGTTTGTCCGATTGACACGAAATTTTGCACAACGAATCAAATTAAAACTAGAATGTCGTTATGGATTTGTTATACCCTTCATCACTCTGTGGTACAGGGTATTATGTCATTGTGCATATGTTTGTAACAGGCAAAAGGAATCGGGATAGACCCATAGTTCCTTTTGAAAATATGCATAGATTCACTTTCTGAGTCGATTTATGCCTGTCCGTCTGTCCGTCCGTCCATGTATTTTTGTGAACAAGGTACAGGTCGCATTTATGATCCGATTTGGATGAAATTTTTTACATGTCACTTATTTGGCTCAAGGACGAACCGTATTGCAATTGAAGAAAATCGGTTCAGATTTAGAGAAAGCTCCCAAATACAGTTTCGCCTGATTTTATGTAAAATATACACCAAACTCGCAAAATATATCCGATTGAGAAAAAAATTTTGCACATTGTACTAGATTAGGTGCAATTTGAAGTGTGCGAAGTTTTGTGGAAATTGGTTCAGATTCAGATATAGCTCCCATATATAGCTTCGTCCGACTTTATGTAAATGGTGCACCAAACTCGCATTATTTGTCCATTTAAGTCAAGATTTTGCAGAGAGTACTGAATTAGGTCCAGATTAATATCTGTGAAGTTTCATTGGAATTCCTTCAGATTTAGATATAGCTCAAAGATATAGTTTTGTCCGATCCTTGGTAAATTGTGCACCATACTCGCAATTTTTGTCCGATTGAGACAACATTTTGCACAGCGCACTGAATAAAGCTTGATGAACATGAAGTTTTGTTGAAATCGGTTCAGATTTAGATATAGCTTCCATTGATTGTTTCGTCCGATTTTATGGTGTACCAAAATTTCTATATTTTTCTGATAGAGACAAAATTTTGCACAGCGTACTAAATTATGTCCAGTTTAATGTGCGTGAAGTTTTGCTGAAATCTGTTCAGTTTTAGGTATATTTCTCCCATATATAGTGTATCCAATTATATGTAAGTGGTACACCAAACTCCCAATATTTGTCCGATTGAGACAAATTTTTAACAGCCTACTGAGGTCCTGATTGATACCTAAGTCGTTTTGTTGAAATCAGATATAGATATAGCTCTCATATATAGTTTCGTCTGATGTTTGGTAAACAGTGTACCAAACTTTCAAGATTAATTTCGATTCAGACAAAATTTTGCAGAGCGTATACAATAGGTCCACATTATGTATACTTGGTTTTGTGAAAATTCGTTCAGATTTGGATATAGCTCCCCCACACCGATTTTTTGGTAAATGGTGCACCAAACTCCCAAGGATTGTCCGATTGATACAACATTTTGCACAGCGTATTGAGATAGGTCCATATTAATGTATACGACGTTTTGTGAAAATCATTTCAGATTTGGATAGAGCTCCCATATATAGTTTCGTCCGATTTTTGGTAAATGATGCACCGAGTTTTACAATTTTCAACATTCCATATATTAAGGAATAAAATAAAACCTTGTGGTTCTCTGCAAACCATAGACTGAAGGTGTACATATGTTGGCAACGCCGATAAACGCTTTTGTACTCGTTTTAAATAAAAAAGAAAGAATCCAAATTTAATATGCAGGAAAGCCGAAACGGTACTAAAAATCGCATACGATGGGGCAGGCCCGAGGGGCTTAAACGTAAATCCGGACAAAACGGTCTTTTCACTAGAAAAAAAGTCAGTATGAAGAGTCCATCTTCCAACACAAAACGATAGCCATATCAAGTATCTGGGAGTAATTCTAGACAAGAAACTTAAATGGAAAGACCACATACAGCAAAGTGCTGACAAGGCCCAAAGTTGCAGGTGTTTCAGCAGAAGAGCCGTAGGCTCTAAATGGGGTTTAAATCCAAAGATGATACACTGGGTCTATAAGAGCGTTATTAGACAAATTCTAACATACGCGTCTGTTGTCTGGTGGACAGCAATGGATAAAACATGTAACGTAAAAACGTTGCAGAAAGTTCAAAGAACGTGTTGCCTAGGAATATGTGGAGCAATGCGTACAACAAGGGCCTTGGAGAAAATATTATATATACATCCAAATAAAGTATGAAGCAGCGGTTGCAGCTTTATGTCTTTAAGCAATGGACGAGTGGATAGACACCGGACACAACACACCGCACAAAAACATTTTACAGGCAACTACTGAGTCAACATTCAATACCCTTGATTCAGACCGCATACCTGAAATGAGAGTAGTGACACGGTGTGAAACTATAATACCAGATAGAGAACAATGGAATAGCGGAACACTAGTTCAGATGCCGCCTGGTAACTGTTGCTACACAGATGGCTCTCGGTTAGGAGGAAAACTGGACTGGGACTTTTTATCGAAGAACCGGGTATCACAGCACGATTTTACAGGCGGAGGTTCAACAGAGTGTCTTAACTGGTTAATTTCAAACCCAGGACAAAATACAATAAATATTATTACGTACAGCAAACAAACTATAAAGGCAATATCTTCCAAAACAGTTAAATCCAAAACTGTACTGGAATGTATAAGTACCATTAATGATTTCTCACAACAAGGACCTGTACGAATTATAAGCGTACCGGGTCACCAAGGAATCATAGGCAACGATATAGCAAATCAACTAGTCAGGAGTGCCACTGCACTACCCACAATAGATGTGTATGCCGCCAAACCCTTTAGTGAAACACGCCAAGAAATGAGGGCGAATGAGACCCACAAAATCCTTTGTGATAATGAGGGGACAGGAAAAATCACCAAAATCTTATGGGGCGACCAAAGTGAAGACAAAACTAAGCAAATCCTAACGCTAAACAAAAAAGACTGACAGAAACCTCGGCCTGAAGGCACATCTACTCAAGATTTGATGCGAAAGTAGTAGCATGTGCAGAGCATGTGGGTAATACAGTAAAACGCTGGAAACTTTCCTGTGCCATTGCCCAGCATTTATATGCCTTCGGAGACAATTCTTGGGAAATGACACTCTTCACAGACTGAGCGATCTGAGGGGTTGTGAATGGAGAAGATTGAAGGAGTTCGCAAAAAACACGGAATTCCTAGATTCATAGGGGAATCAATTCCAAATGTTCTCAATATAAACTTCACTAATTCTTGACTTGACTTTCTCCGCAGTTTTAGAGCGCAAACAGGCCTCAAATGGCTTATGTGTATGTCCTTCTCATCTTGGACATGTGGTGGTATCATCCACTCCTCTTTCCAACCTAACCTAACCCTATATAAACATATAGTCAATGGTCATTGTTCCGAAGTTTATCTTTGATTAGAAATAAAAAAAAATAACCGACAAATGTTTATGTCTTCCCACGAAGTGTTATCTCTTCTCCTTTCTTATCTTTATCCCAATATCTTGTCCATTCTCTACAACACAAACAATTAGCATTCCTTACGTTTACTTTTAAACAGCACACTTTTATTGCTCAGAAAAATATATATCTGATATCTTTATGACCTCTCTTAAATCATCTGTTAACTATATAAATACATGCATATGAATGTATGCGTATACATGCGTATGTATGTATACGTACAATGTATACAAATATCATAGCTTAACATTTTTCGTATATTCAGCGTAAGGATGAAAATCATCAGCAATAAAATATATTTGTTTTTTTTTTTCTTCTTGGCCCACTCTTGACCTCTGTCTTTCTTATCATCGTCATGATCAACATCATTTGCTACATATTTTATGTGCCTTTATATATGTGTGTTTATCATTACTTGTATTGAGTGCTAAGCACGTATTTAATTGTACAACTTGAAATGGATTTTGGATATTTGTCTGCAATGTGAGCATCATAAATAAAATGGTGAAGTTATCTGTTTTGGTTGTTTTGTTTACCTGAGGAAATTTTTAAACGAAGTGTGTGAGAGTCGGACAAATTTATGCTTTTGTGTGGGCATCATTGTTTGTCGAAGAAGTGATGTGATATCAAAGTATAAAGTTTATATATTCAGAATGGGCATATACATTTAAGGGAAAATGATAAATATAAATAATTATTATCACTGATCTAATATCAAAATATTTTGATATGAAAAACATTTTTGGATTAAGGAAATTTGATGGCATCCACGCCTAAAATACACATTAACATAAACACATGTTTTATGACCTCAGCCTTGTGCTTAAAAATGAACCTCATTGAAATATCGATTTTATGTCATAGGTTTCTTTGGACGAAGTTAGTTTCAGACAAATTTTGATCCGTCCGCTATTTGGCTGGTGCGCACGATAAATATCGGTGGGAGTAACTGATTTCATCCAGATTTTTCACATTTTAATATTTCTTTCAAACTTTCTTTCGAAGTTAGCAAACTTTGGCCCATTCATTTGGTCCATTCATTATGAGAATTTAAACTAAATTTTGCACAACTTAATATTTTAACCCACATTCTTTCTAGTACCTCCCCTTTAAAGGGGAAGCGAACAAAATATCAATTCAATCCATACTTGACACCTCATAATATGTTTACTAGACCTATATAAAGTCCGAAGATGGGGTCAATCGGTCCACCCATTCAGGCACTTTATTATCAACATTTTGAAAATCAACTAGTAAAGAATGTAGTAAAGTCAGGCTGGGCCGACTATTTGATACACTTCACCACTTTTTGTATATTCTACATATCGACGCCTCCGATCCATAGTATGCTAAGTCGACTTAGCATGCTTTAAAGTTCTTCACGTTTTTAGATACTACGGTCCTTAATTTATATTCACTGAAATTTTGGTAAATATCGGCCAATCCAAACCAAAGTTATAAGCAAAAATGTACTTAGCATGGCACGTACGATTAAAGAAACTTCCATACATTGAAAGCTTCTACTGTAAAACTCACTTTTCAGACTTAACATACCATGGTTCGGAGGCGTCGATACGTATCCTTACAATTGTATGCCAATGTTCCCTCAATGGAACATACTCATGTCTTTGTGGAACCTATGATAAATTTCATTCAGGCCGACTTAGAGCCGTCTGCGTACTATGCGACAAAGTTATGGAAAACGATTTTTAGCACCGCTATCACGATATTCGGTACACCGCACTAAAAATTTAATTTCAATCAGACAGCCGTTAGAAATACATATTGCTGCATCTGCACCAATTTCAACAAAACACAATAACATCATTTAAGTCTCAATTTGATACGTTGTGCAAAATTTCGTGTTAATCGGACAAACATTAGGAGTTTAGTGCACCATTTATGTAAAATCAAGGGAAAATATATATGGGAGCTACATCGAATTTGGAACCGATTTCCCGAAACTGAAAACACATCACTCTAGACATAGTTTAGTACGTGCAAATCGAAATATATATAGGTAATTTGGTGCACCATTCAAGTTAAATCGGGCAAAAATATATAAAGAAACTATATCTAAATCTGAACCGTTTTTTTCTAATTTCAATTCTAATCGGAAATGCGGCCTGTACTTTGTTTACAATTTAAGATGGACAGACAGCCGGACGCATAAATCGATTCAAAAAGTGATGCTATGCATATTCTCAAAAGGGACCATGAGTCTATATTGTTTCCTTTTGTCTGTTACGAACATATGTACCACAGGGTGGTGAGGTTATAAAAACAATAATATCTTAACATAAGCAGAAGAATTTAACATAAGAATGTTTAAATTATTTCCAATACAGTAAATACCGACAACTAGAACTTACTTTATAATACTGACTTACTTATAATACTGATATCGAAAATTAACATTATAATTTTCTTCTTTTTTTACAGCATTCCGTTATGCCGCTCGGGGATTAATTTGCAATTCGATTAGAAACCCAAAGTCTCTCTCTCCTGTGAATAATCTGTTTAGTGCAAATCGGTCTTCACAAATGTTCGGTTGTGTATTACGCGGTCGGGTTATATTTTTGCAAATGAAAAGGAATTATTTTATCAAATAGTGTTAAAAGTAAAATTTGTAAAATAATTAGTATAGTGTTAAAGAATGTCAACATTTTTAATAATTTCATTTTTGTTTTGTGTCTTCTTTTTATTTCGCCTATAATTTGCGATCAGTCTTTTGTTGTGTTGTTTTTTTTTTCGTTTCGTTTCGTTAAGAGCTTTCGTCAAATTGCAATGTCTTCTCTAACACAGGTAAGTTGTTGTTGTTTTCTAACTCCATCAAATACATATTAACTCTCCCCTTCTCTTGCTCTCTTGAACATAACGGAATAGCTCCATTTTATTGTTGTACTCATTGAAGGGAAATGGAATTCTCTTTAATATTTGAAGTATGTGGTTTACTGATTTCATAGTTATGTAGGATTATTCTTACCCAATTTAATACAAATGGTACACCAAAGAATTCATTTGAATAATAGTTGTTATTATTTCCCCTTAACAGTTTTTAAGAGAATATTTGCTCACCATTGCACACAATGGAAAAATGCTCCATTCTCTGTTAGTAAAGAGATCGTGAAAATAATAGAACACTCACGCACAAAACAGTACTATAGCGGTCATGGCTAAATATGTGTTTTCTTTTTTTCTCTTTTTGTGAGTAATTTTTGAAGGTGATCTCTCAATTACTCTCTCACATTAGTCCTGTTCAAGGTTACCGCTTGGATTTTTAAAAAAGTTTCACAAAATGTTGTTCACTTGAAAACGTCGGCTTTCGAGAATATATCAGATAACCTAGGAACTCAAAAACGACGTAGACGAATCCAAAATAGTTTGTGAAGAATGGTCAAATACATTATAAAAAGTTTCCAAACAGGGTTACATGATTTCCAAAAGGTTGCAAATTGCAACATTAGCCGCGGTAACACTGGTCCTGTTCAACACTAAAACAATGTCGATTTACGCCTGTTGTCAGTTGAAATCACGATAGAAATCGCATTATTTAGATAGAGCACGGTCCACGTTTTGGCGTAACTCCCATATTACGGTACATTCCAATATTCGAGTTTTTGGAGATTCTTAACACGTTTTAAAACCGATATGGCTGTAATTTAGTATTTAGGATACTCATTGTATAGCACATTTCCGTACCACAAAAAATATTGACCCATATTTCAGGTTAGCCCCCATACAACTCCGCAATACTGAAACTTGGGCCAATATTCATAAATTGTGGTACGGATATGTGTTATTCAAATAGAACCCCAAAATACCAAATAGCAGCCAATTACAATATATTGGCGGTCAAATCTCACTACTAAACATGTAAGGTAAGCATTAAAGTCGGACGGGGTCGACAATATGATACCCTTCACCAGTATGGGTATTTTAAATAGATGCGTCCTAACAGACGTTGCATTTTTGAAGGGCTATTAACATGACATTGGGCAAACTAAAATATGTAAATCGATATAAAGGAAATATCAATCGGTTACCCGTTTAAAATTTGGAGCCCAATTAACACGAAGTCAGTCGTTGTGTAAAACTTCATGTCAATCTGAAAAACATGAGGAGTTAGGTGCATCATTTACTTAACATCGGACGAAAATATATATGAGAGCTATATCCAAATCTGAACAGACTCAAACACAACTTGGCACACCTTAGGCTATAGTAACTTCCGTAAGTTCTGCAAAATTTTGCCCGAAATTGACTTAACTTATAATAGGTCCTGAAAAATATTCTTTAAAAAATCCACGCCTTATAATAGGTCCTGAAAAATATTCTTTAAAAAATCCACGCCTTATAATAGAGTCTATATATAAATATTTTTCCCAATTTCAAAAAATCCACGCCTTATAATAGGTCCTTAAAAATATTCTTTAAAAAATCCACGCCTTATAATAGGTCCTGAAAAATATTCTTTAAAAAATCCACGCCTTATAATAGGTCCTGATAGGTCCTGAAAAATATTCTTTAAAAAATCCACGCCTTATAATAGGTCCTGAAAAATATTCTTTAAAAAATCCACGCCTTATAATAGGTCCTGAAAAATATTCTTTAAAAAATCCACGCCTTATAATAGGTCCTGAAAAATATTCTTTAAAAAATCCACGCCTTATAATAGGTCCTGAAAAATATTCTTTAAAAAATCCACGCCTTATAATAGGTCCTGAAAAATATTCTTTAAAAAATCCACGCCTTATAATAGGTCC
>NW_026881232.1:0-10715 GCF_032173495.1 Musca vetustissima | reverse complement strand
TTAACAAAAATACATCAACAAGCAGCAGACAGACGGAGCAGACGGACAGACGGACATGCATAAATCGACTCAGAAAGTGATTCTATGCATATTCTCAAAAGGAACCATGGGTCTATCTCGATTATTTTTGCCTGTTACAAACATATGCACAAAGACATAATACCCTGTACCACAGTGTGGTGAAGGGTATAAAAACGAGCCCAAGAAACCGAAAATTGGGGGTACCTTTATATGGGGGCTATCCGAAAAAATGAATCTTTATTTATAATTTTTGGTAGGGAGATTTGCTACCCAATAAGAACCCAAAGTACCAAATGTCAGCGAATTCGGTCGAAAAATGCGACCAAAATCTCCAAAATACCGAAAAATGGGGGTACCCTTATATGAGGGCTATCCGAAAAAATTGACCTTTATTTATAATTTTTGGTAGGGAGATTTGTTTCTCAATAAGAACTCAAAGTACCAAATTTCAGCGAATTCAGTTAAAAAACGCGCTCAAAAACCTCAAAATACCGAAAATTTGGTGGTACCCTTATATGGGAGCTATGTCTAAATGTGTACCGATTTTCTCCAATTTCAATAGGGTTCGTCCTTGGGCCAATTAAGTGACCTGTGCCAAATTTCATTCAAATCGGATCATAAATGCGACTTGTACTTTGTTAACAAAAAATACATGGACGGACAGACGGACGGACATGCATAAATCGACTCAGAAAGTGATTCTATGCATATTCACAAAATGAACCATGGGTCTATCTCGATTATTTTTGCCAGTTACAAACATATGCACAAAGACATAATACCCTGTACCACAGTGTGGTGAAGGGTATTATTAAATATTTAGAAGACTTCAACCCACGATTATCAAACATCTTGATTACTGTGTTATTGAATTACTTTAAATAGATTAGCCCTTCAAAGTTCAGCAATGGGTCTGCGACCTGCATAACCTACAACAGACTCTGGTACAGGGTATTATGTGTATATACATACGTTTGTAACCTGCATAGACCCATAGTTACACTTCATGATTTATGCATGTCTGTCCATATGTCAATAAATTATTGTAAACAAATATTGAAACATGTTTTTCGCTCAAGGACCAATACTATTGACGGTTCAGATTAAAGTATAGCCCCTATATATACCTACCGAATTTTACACAATGTTCCAAATTCATTGTGTGAACTTGGGAGCCTAGAATGAAGTGCCTTGAGCGATTTTCGTCCGATTTCATGCATGTACCTAATATAACCAACGTTGTAAACATGTGAGGTATTTATTATATGTATGCCACTTTTAAGGATATGGTAGGCGTTTGTTAATGATTGTTGTTGTAGAGAGTGTTTTCATATGCATGAGACAGTTTTACGATGCCGCCATTTATTTCCAATATCAAGGGTTTTGTTCTGTATGTCTTTTGTTGTTGTTGATAAACACACATGTACAAATGCGCAAATAATGCGCAAAGATGACTGACAATATGCCGGAAATAAAAAACGATGTCTGCAAGGAATAAACAAATGTCATTGTATTATGCCACTGAATATATTGAAGAACGACTATTGAATTCGAATTAGAACGCTGCTACACAGATCGACATGCATTATAATGTATTAGAAACCAGCTTAAGAAATTTATCGCGCAGAAATGAATAGTATTATGTTCAATTCAAATATCATTATCTTCATCTATACGTACTCGCATTACGTTCGAATGAATTGTTTTTTTTATGTGAACTCTACACTTAAAAAAAAAACAAAAAAACAATATTTAAACCAACATTATTGACTATTCATATAAATGTGCATTTAAAGGGCAATGACACTCACATACGCAATCCAAACCAATAAGGAAAATAGTAAAGTCGGGCGAGGCCGACTATATGATACCCTTCACCACTATGGGTATATTAAACAGGACTATTAATATGAAATTGGATGAACAGAACTATGTGATTCATATTTAATTGGATGAACTAAAATGTGTGACATTTATCTAAATGTGAATCGACTTAGATCAATCCATAAACATATCATTCGTTTGTTACAATGGGTCAAAAGTATGTAAATCGACTTCAAACAAATATCAATAGGCCATCAGTTGGACTATATCTGTACTTCTAGAAAACGAAACTACGTTATTCTATGCTCAATTTTGTACGTCGTGCAAAATTTTATGTCAATCTGACAAACAGGAGGAGTTTGATGCACCATTTACTTAAAATCGGACGAAAATATATATGGAAGCTATATCCAGATATGAACCGATTTCAAAGAACCATATTACAGGTTAGGTTGTACTAATTTCAGTGCGTTTTGTTCCCATCAGCCATATATTGGTTCCTTGGTGCATCAACGAAACTTGGCACACATCATTCTGGACTAAATTCAGTATGCTATGCAATATAAGAACTTTGGTACATTATTTAAATTAAATCGGATGAAAATATATATATCTAGATCTGAACCGATTTTCACAAAACTCAGCACACATCATTCCAGACTCAAGTTAGGACGCTATGGGAAATTTCGTGTAAATCGAAAGGTATATAGAGACTTTGGTGTACCTTTTACATTAAATCGGACTAAAATATATATGGGAGCTATATGTAGATCTGAACCGATTTTCACGAAACTTGACAGACATCACTCTGGGAGCTATATCTAAATCAGAAACGATAGTCATGAAACTTGGCAGACATGGGAGCTATATCTAAACCTGGAAAATTTTCCACAAAACTTGGCAGACATCATACTAGGCTCAATTCAGTATGTTGTGCAAAATTTCGTGCAAATCGAGAGATATATTGGGACTTTGGTGCATCATTTACATTAAATCTGACGAAACTATATATGGGAGCTATATCTATATCTGGACCGATTTTCACCAAACTTGGCAGACATCATTCTAGGCTAAATTCAGTACGTTATGCAAAATTTCGTGCAAATCGAAAGATATATAGGGACTTTGGTGCACCATTCGGACGAAAATATATATGGGAGCTATATCTAAATTTGGACCGATTTTCACAAAAGTCAGCACACATCATTCCAGACTCAATTTAGGATGCTATGGCAAATTTCGTACAAATCGAAAGATATATAGGGACTTTGGTGCACCATTTACATTAAATCGGACGAAACTATATATGGGAGCTATATCTAAATCTGGAGCCATTTTCATCAAACTTGGCAGACATCACTCTAGGTTAAATTCAGTACGTTATGCAACATTTCGTGCACCATTCGGACGAAAATATATATAGGAGCTATATCTAAATCTGAACCAATTTTTCCCAATGTCTATAGGGATCGTCCTTGGGTCAAATTAATAAACTGTGCCAAATTTCATCTAATTCGGATTATAAATGCGACCTGTACTTTGTTAACAATTTAACACCAACAGACGAACGGACGGACTTGCATAAATCGGCTCGATTCTCACTATGCCTGTTACAAACATATGCACAAAGACATAATACCCTGTACCACAGTGTGGTGAAGGATATAGAAATACATGTGTGTCATTGACCTCTGGATAGTGTGTTAAAAAATATTGGTACAAAAAATCGATATTCGTATGTTGTCTTTTATCCGATATTTGGGTAAAAATACTGTATCCAAAACCAATGTACATTATTTCATTGTTATCTTCATATCAAACTGTCATATTTGCCATTATCAATATTTGAATGTCACGAATGTCATCCATGCTACTACTTGCCAGTCATTGCTCAGTATATAATATCAAATATTTGAAGGGCCGTTTTATTGAAAACTATGCAGTGTAGTACAGTAGAGAAAAAAGAACACCTCACATGAAGGTACACTTTATTAAGAAATTCCGTTTGGTTTCATTGAAGCAATTCTTTGGCGTTTCGCATTCTAACTCCTATTCTAACATACGTATAGGTACATTCACAATGTAATCACGTTTCTTGCTGTCACAGTCAGAGAGTTTTGGTATGTGTAAGTTATTGTTTACATTCACCAACTGGAATAGTACTGTATGAAATCAATGGGCTGTGGGTGAAATGAATGGATAATGTTTTAAATGGAGAAAGGAATGGTTCGTAGAGATAGGAGTTTTAGTAGACATCATTGGTTGTGATTTCACGATTTTAATTAAAGGGTTAGAAACGAATATTCAGAAAACGGGGAATATATCATAGGGAAACATCAATATATGTACCAGACTGAAAGATTTTTTTTATTCTGATTTGATTAATTTATTGAGACACTGAAACATTTTGGAAGACAATTCTTATTATTATACTTAAACTATGTAGGAATATTTTCATTGCGTGTCATAAATGTTAAATTGTTTGGGGTTTGTATTAAAATTCGAAAAATAACGTCATATTGAATCATAGTTGCTCCTGAGTACAAATTGTGGCATGATCCAATACAGAACTAGTTAGAAAATATCAGCAGGTGTTTCTGAACTCAGCCTATTCCATATTGGAAACCAGTAAGAAAAGTTCAAAAGTCGGACTATATGATACCCTTCACCATTTTGGATACATACAAGAGATGCTAATATGTACAATATCCTTTATATAGAATGGACATAGCATCTTTGGAGGACCATTGAAATGAAATCGGACGAAATTAACTGCGTGGAGTATACCAATCTAAAAATTATGAAAAATTGAATTTCAATCATAAAACAATTTATATTTAAGATCTATATATAAATTGACGTATTTGAGCAACAGTGGCATCCACCATGTGGTATGCTGCAATACAGTGCGCTATCCAAAATTTATCTCGACACAAAATCCAATACACGCTATTCTAGTTTCGATTTGGTAAGATGTACACTAATTCGTCCTAAGTGGACAAAAATAAGTTACTTAGTACATAATTTTGAAAAAATAGGATGAAAATATATATGGAAACTATATCCAAACCTGAAATGTCTTCAATCCAATACGCTAGGCAATATCTCATGTAAAGCGATCAGACATAGGCTCCTCCATTTGCATAAAATCGGACTAAAGTATATATGTGAGCTATATTATATCTGAACCGATTTCAAACTAGATCTAAATCTGAGTTGACCTCACGGATGTCAACCTGTATAAACTTCAATACGGTATGCAAAATTCTATCTCAATCGGACAAACATTGACAACATGGTGCACCATTTACATAAAATCGGACGAAACTATATATGTGAGCTATATCTAAATCTGAACCGATTTCACCAAAACTTCGCATACATCAATGAGAGCTATATATAAATCTGAACCGATTTTCTCCAATTTCAATAGGGTTCATTGGGCCAAATATGTGACATGTGCTAAATTTCATCCAAATCGGATCATAAATGCGACCTGTACACAAAAATACATGGAAGGACATGCATAAATCGACTCAAACATTTTGCCGGTAAAAAAAATATAAGCACAAAGACATAATACCCAGTACCACAGTGTGGTGAAGGGTTTAATGAGGCGGAACCCTGATGTGTGGGCTATGTTAAACATGGGTATTATCTTCTTACAAACCAAAATTCTTTAAATAGATCGGAACACCCAAATATTAAAACTTTGGTGCGAATTATCCATAGTGGGTTTATTATCCATTGAAAAACTTAAATGTGGTACTTATATCGGAAAATACGTCTAGGTTCTTCGACTTTTAGAAACCGAAATGTAAAATTATAAATCGAATATTTGGATTCGCTGCAGTGCAGAGTGTTAAAATTATTATTCATTTTTTAACAAAAATATAAAATTCAATTAAATTATATTAAAAATCCGATTTTTATATTTCCATTAAATTTCCTACTTTATAGACTGAGGGTTTTGTTTTCAATTTATAAAAGTTCGCTTCTTTGCTATTGATAAATCGTTATAATAAATATTGTGTTAAATCAATGTTTTCCTCAGGCCAAACAAGTCCAATCAAATTAACAAAGCCAACCCTTCGTTTGTGTAAGTGCAGTGTTGTCATTTCTAACGACCCGAAAACATATCTCTTTCTTTTTTTGACAAGGACGAGCATATACAAACATACACATATTTATATACATACATACGTATACGTTTGTTGTTTTTCATTTTTGTTGCCTTTTTTTCACGCTTTAAGGAGTTTTTACCGTCATCGTGCCACATTAACGTGTCTTTGTGGGCATATAAATGTTTTCGTGTGAACGTGTGGATGTGTGTGACCATTTGTTTGTTGTTAGTTTTTCAAAAATTATTGCTAACAGGCTTTTTTTGCTCGAGCTCGAGAGTGTCAACAGCTTTTAGTGATTGTCGTTCGTGTGTTAGCTATTGTCGGTTGCTGTTGCCAAAGTCGAGGCTTTTTCAGTATTCTCAGTATTTCTGTTGGGCATATTTAGCTCTAGCTGTTTGTTGTCGTTGTTGTTTTGTTGGTATGACTTTTGCCAATGCCTGTCTAGAATTTCCTCGTTACATTTTCTTATATAACTTTTGAGTAGTATTTGATTTAGAAGTATTGCTTGTATTAAGAAACTTTATTAGGTCGCTTTATGGTCACAATATTTTTAGTTTCTATGATTCCCAGGTTAGGTATGCTCTCTTCGTGGCATCATTCAATTTCACATAAAAATCTGCTATTTGGCGTTATCATTATTATAACAAAAAGGGTGTTTCATCTGTTTTTGCTGCTGTAGGGTCATGTTTCAAGGAGTAACTATTTATCTATCAAATTCTTTTACAGGTTTTCACATGGCTGACTGTGAGACTTGACTTCATTGTTTTCCCCTTAACAGGAAAACAGTGTTGGGCCTTTCTTCGTGGTTATGTTGTTGTGCAAAGGGTTTGATTTTTTTCTCTTCCTGGGTACCCAAACAAAAAACCAGTAAGGAAAGTAGTAAAGTCGGACGGGGCCGACTATATGATACCCTTCACCACTATGGGTATATTAAGCAGGACTATAACATAAAATTGGATGAAAAAAAATGTGATATTTATCTAAATGTGAATCTACCTAGATCTATCCATAAAGTATGTCAATCGACTTCAAACAAATATAAATAGGTCATCCGTTGGGCTATGTCTGCACTTCTAGAAAACGCAAATACGTAATTCTATGCTCAATTTTTTAAGTTGTGCAAAATTTGATGTCAATCTGACTAACATGAGGAGTTTGATGCCCAATTTACTTGAAATCGGGCGAAAATATATATGGAAGCTCTATCCAAATATTGAGCGATTTCAAACAAACTTGTCACAGGTTAGGTTATACAATTTTCAGAACGTTTTGTTTCAATTGGTTCATTAGTACGTCAATTACGTAAAATCAATCTATAATAAAAGGGAGCTATATCTAAATCTGGACCGATTTTCACGAAACTAGGCAGACATCATTCTAGGCTCAATTAAGTACGTTATGCCAAATTTCGTGCAAATTGAAGGATATACAGGGACTTTGGTGCACCATTTACATGAAATCGGACGAAACTATATATGGGAGCTATATCTAAATCTTGACCAATTTTCACGAAACTTGGCAGACATCATTCTAGACTCAATTCAGTACGTTATGACAAAATTCGTGCAAATCGGAAGATATTTAGCTACTTTGGTGGACCATTTACATCAAATCGGACGAAACTATATATGGGAGCTATATCTAAATCTGGACCGATTTTCTCCAAACTTGGCAGACATCCCTCTAGGCTTAATTCAGTACGTTATGACAAATTTCGTGCAAATCAGAAAATATATAGGGACTTTGGGCACTATTTACATGAAATCGGACGAAACTATATATGGACAGACAGACGGACGGACGGACATGCATAAATCGACTTAGAAAGTGATTCTATGCATATTCTCAAAAGGAACCATGTGTCTATCTCGTTTCCTTTTGCCTGTTACAAACATATGCACAAAGACATAATACCCTGTACCACAGTGTGGTGAAGATAAATTTATATTACATCATCTTTTCACGAAGGTTAGCAACATCATTTTAGACTTAATTCAGTACCATATACCTTTGGTACACAATTTACCTTAAATCTGACGAAAATATATATGGGAGCTATATCTAAATCTGAACCGATTTTCACGAAACTTTGCACACATCATTCCTTACTTAATTTAGTACGCTGTGCCCAATTTCGTGCAAATCGAAAGATATATAGGGACTTTGGTACACAATTTACATTAAATCGGACGAAGATATATATGGGAGCTATATCTAAATCTGAACCGAATTTCGCGAAACTTTACACATATCATTCTAGACCTTATTGATTACGCTGTGTCAAATTTCGTGCACATCGAAAGATATTTAGGGACTTTGGTGCACCATTTACCTTAAATCGGACGAAAATATATATGGGAGCTATATCTAAATGTGAACCGATTTTTCCCAATTTCAATAGGGTTCGTCCTTGGGCCAAACAAATGCGCTGTGCCAAATTTCATCTAATTGGGATCATAAATGCGACCTGTACTTTGTTTACAATTTAACATGGACCGACGGACGGACGGACGGACATGCATAAATCGACTAAGAAAGTGATTCTATGCATATTCTCAAAAGGAACAATGGGTCTATCTCGATTATTTTTGCCTGTTACAAACATATGCACAAAGACATAATACCCTGTTCCACAGTGTGGTGAAGGGTATAAAAACGGAGGAGGACGTAGACAAAACGATGAAGTAGAAAAACGCATCACAAGAACTTTTTACCATAATTTTTACGTAACTCTTTTCTAGTAGGGGTAACTAGGAATGATTTAAATTAAGAGTTCTTTGTCACATGGGGTAAGTTGCACCGAAGCTATCTAAGGTATGCATAGCGTACACAATCAACACAATTGGCAAAACCTATAACTGAAAGTCCTTTAATTAAAACATTCATATTATCGGATAATTTGTGGCTTCTGTTTTCCATATTGTTTTCTAGGAAATAGAAAGCATTTTAGAAAATGTTTTTTTATGCTCGTAATTGGACTCATGCTATGAGATGAAAATTGCATTTGAAAATAATTAGGAGTAGTTTTTGTGAAATTGTGGAAAACCTATTGTGCCATAATGAAATGTTGCTTGTTATCTATTGAATTTTTTTTTGTAGAAACGAAAAGGATATTGTAGCATTGTTGGCATTATAATGTGGGGTAGGTAAGGAAACATAGGAAGATATATCGTAGCTGAAGAATATTTCCCACGAGATTTGGTAATAACAAATTAAAACCGATGGTGTCAGTAGATATTTTAAACATACTAGGTTGCTCCATAAGTTTCTTCCGCGCCACGCAACGAATGAGTCTGACTGGCTATGCTTATATAAAAATGCGGGCTTATCTCTTGGCCGTTTATGGCATCGGTTTCAGTCGTCCCAGAGCTTTTTCAAAGAACGTTTCGTTGGTAACAAAACCTCTTTTAAAATTTGTTCTGCCCCGTTCAATATGGAGAACCAAAAGAAGCATTTACGGCATGTTATGCTTCATTGCTTTAAAAAGTGCAATAGTGCAGATGAGATTTGCAACGTTTACGGAATGGTACTACGACTATTAGAACCGTCCGCAATTGTTTTAAAAAATTTAGAGCCGACAATTTGGATTTGCAAGATGGAGACCGCAGCGGCAGCCCAGTAACGGAGTTTATCAAGACTGTGCTCGCTGAAAATGTACACAGGCGTTGGCTCAAGATGTGATAATCGAATGAAAAGGGAAGAAACTACATAGATTTCCAACATTGGTCCTTACTGGTATAAAGCCAAATGTTCAAGGTACCAGGCGACATAGGGGCATGACTTAAAAAATATTTTTAAAAAAAAAGCAGGCGTGAATTTTGAAATTAGTTTTGAAAGCTTGGATATTAAAACCAGTAAGGAAAGTACAAAAGTCGGACGGAGCCGACTATATGATACCCTTCACCACTTTGGATACAACAAGAGATGCTCATATGTTCAATATCCTGTAGATAGAACAGGCATATAATCTTTAGAGGATCATTGAAATGGAATGGGGTGAAACTAAATGTGTGATCTACATAGATATTTGAACCAATTAAAACCCGATGTACATACCATTCTGAAATCTATGAAAAATTGTATGTCAAACGGATTCTTTTGTGTGCAATTTTTATGAAATTCAGCAAAATAATGTATGTGGAGCTATATGTCCACAATTTTATCTCGTGTATATAGAACAGACGTAGGCTCCTCGGTGCACCATGTACCATAAATCGGACGAAACTATATAGAGAGCAATATCTAAATCTGAACTGATTTTCACAAAACGTCGTATACATTAATATGGACCTGTCTCAATACGCTATTCCAAATTTTGTATTAATCGGACAATCCTTGGGAGTTTGGTGCACCATTTACCAAAAAATCGGTAGCTATATCCAAATCTAAACCGATTTTCTCCAAACCTCGTATAAATCAATGTTTACCTATTTTAATATCCCTGCAAAATGTCTCAATAGAAATAAATATTGAAAGTTTGGTGCACAATTTACCTAAAATCGAAAGAAACTATATGTAGAAGTTATATCTAAACCTAAACCGATTTTCACGAAACTTGGCACCCATCACCCCTGGCGCAATTTAGTACGCTATATAAAATTTCGTGCAGATCGAAAGATACATAGGGACTTTGGTGAACCATTTACATAAAATCCGAAGAAACTATATATGGGAGCTATATCTAAATCTAAACCAATTTTCAGGAAACTCAACACACATTATTCTAGTCCTATTACATTACGCTGT
>NW_026881231.1:0-10746 GCF_032173495.1 Musca vetustissima | reverse complement strand
GTTATGTGACACTGGATTCATTACGTATTGCTCATAATACCCTGTACCACACTGTGGCGATGGGTATAAAAAGACAACAAGAATCAAATTCTAAAATTTCCACAAACTAAATTGCGGAATCACTTAATTAGTGACCTCAAATTCCTTGTCGTTGAAGATGTTGCCGCACATTTAATGATGCCAATCTTTGAAAAAGTTTTCAAAATATGTCAATGCACCTTCCTCATCATCTTCCACCGTCTGACATCATGGCGTTTGCGGCATATTTTCATCCACCAACTAATTAGTTAGAAATGCTAATTAAATTTCCACATATTTCCAAATGAACGGAACATCTATTCATTCACATAATAACGGCAGATAATATCGGAAATTTGTATAAACAAGAACGACATCATTGATATTCTATGACAAAATGTTGAGAAATTCTGATGATATAATTTATTGGTTGGGCTATATTGTGTGTCACACAATACACATGCAAGCATATTACATCGACATTATGCCTAACCAATAAAATAAATGTGTTATGGGAGCTTTAATAAATATGGTTAGTGTAGTTTAACCCTTTATGGCCCAATTAGAGATGGGCAGTGGGTAAATATCCAAAGGGTAAATTGGCCGAAATTTTGCTTACATGTTTTTAATGTCAAAGCAAATATTGAAATGCAAAATGGTGTTCCTGTGTCCAAGTTTTAATATAGCCCACATATAACCGTATCTCCCCATTTACGGTATTTTTTTTATCTATTAGACACATTTAACGACCAAATTGGCTGTAATTTAGCACAGATTGTTCTCTTTGGGTACCAAATGTCCATGCCAAAAGTTATGTCTGTAGGTCCACGTTTACTGGTAGCCCTCAAAACAAAGGTATCCCTATTTTGAGTATTTACCCAAAAAATGGGTAAAAACGCACTTGACATAAACGGGTAAAATTTAATTAATAAAATATTCCTATTTAGGATAGTTGCATTAAATCTGTGAATAGAAAATTGTTCTGGATTACGGAAAAAAATTCGGGCCACAAAAGTTTAAGAATCACTTGGCCCAGTATCTAACATATTTTTGCAGATGAATTTGAAATATTTTTGTTAAAGACATATCAACTCTGTTCGACCGTCCCCTATGGTTTGGAAACAATGTAAAGTTCATAATAATGGCTTGAAAACCCCCCGTTGTAGTTTTATATTTTATGAACCCATATTGGTTGTAACGACAAATTTCCTCCGGTTGCTGGGATATGCTCGAGGGGGTAGGGTTTGTCATAGAAAATATATAATTAAGTGACCGAGAGTGAAAATATGTAGTTTTAGCTTTCAAATTCAGAATACATCGCTTTATTTACTCTTAAATTTATACAAAGATCTCCGATACTTAAATTAAAAAGGCCTCCAACGTCTGCTGCTGCTTCTCCGGCACGGCTGTTGGTTTTCCAGGAACTCGGGTTTGTTGGTTCTGGTGATCCGGAGTCGGTTCTGGTCCTTGCTGCTGCTTCCTCTATAAGTCTCGACGCTTTCCAAGGTTTCAACACCTCAGTATGACGGCCCACGACGGCTCTTTGTGTCGGTTGTCTTAACCCGTTCCTTTCTATAAAGGCCCACGACGGCTCTTCATAGCGAGTTGTCCTTAAAATCACTTAGGTTATCTAAAGGCCCGCGACGGCTCTTTATCTCGAGTTTTTCCTTTGAAATCACTTTTTGTTAAATAAAGGCCCGCGACGGCTCTTTATCTCGAGTTTTTCCCTAAAAATCACTTTTGTTGGATGAAGGCCCACGACGGCTCTTTATCTCGAGTTTTTCCCTAAAAATCACTTTTTCTGTTATATAAAGGCCCACGACGGTTTTTTTAGATAAAGATATTTCGAGTTTGGTTAGTTCACAATCACTGTTTCACACTCACCGATATTTCTCTATTCCCCTCTGATGATTTCTCCTACGTTCTGAACCCCAAATACGCTCAAGAACCCCAAGAACCCCAAAATACGGAAAATTGGGGGGTACCCTTACATGGGGGCTACCCGAAAAAAGGGACCTATATTTATAATTTATAGTGGAGAGATTTGCTACCTAATAAGAACTCGACGAACTAAATTACAGTCAATTCGGTCGAAAAATACGATCAGAACCCCCAAAATACCAAAAATTTGGGGGTACCGTTATATGGGGACTACCTGAAAAACTGGACCTATATTTATAATTTTTAGTGGAGTAATTTGGTACCCAATAAGAACCCAATGTACAAAATTTCTGAGAATTCAGTTATAAAACGAGCGCAAGAACCCCAAAATACCGAAAATTGAGTGTACCCCTATATGGGGACTATCCGAAAACATGGACCTATATTTATAATCTTTAGTAGGGAGATTTGCTACCCAATAAGAACTCACAGTACCAAATTTCAGCGAATTCGTTCGAAAAATGCAACCAAACCCCCCAAAATACCGAAAATTGGGGGTACCCTTATATGGGGACTATCCGAAAAAATGGACTGAGTACATACGACCATATAATTGGTATCAATTTAAAGGCCAACCACTGCCCTTGGATATACCAACAATTTTTCGGGTCTATGTCCTTCAGGTGTGAATCTATACGCTATAGAAAACAAATTTTGTAATTTTTCACACAAAAGTCAGGGTCCATTTGACCCGCCCTTCTTTGGCCCGATCCCCTTCTCAATGTAATTCGCGATAATTGCGGCCTCTAGAGCGACCAGAAAATCAGACAAAAATAAAGTTTTTGGTCCATTTCATCCCCTAAATATTAACCGATCTTTTCCTATAACAATAGAGTCTTCAAAGGAGCGAACCCATCTTACATACAAAATTTCGTGTAGATTGGGCCATAGCTATGGCCTGTATAGTGTTTACAAAATATAATGGACAGACGGACGGACGGACACACATGTCTAGATCGACTCAGCTAGTCGAGATATGACGATCGGTATACCTAAAGGTGGGTCTAGGACCAATATTTCGCGGCGTTACAAACTCTTGGGGCTGCACAAAGCTATAAATAGGTAGGGTTAGGGTATAAAAATAAAAATAAAAAAAATCATATTAACAAAATTCAAATCAACAAAATTGTTGGGGCAAAAATGAGAAACGATTTCTGTCCTCACATGGTGGAGAGTATAAAAATATCGTCCCGGTAAAATAGTTACACTTCTTAATATAGGGAATATGTACGAACATATTTCCTCAAAAATAATTGGTCTCGTTGTCATCATTTTACGAAAAAAATTATTTTGCTTAAATCTAAATCCGTTTCCTTTATTGCAGAAATCTATTTGGCATTCCCAGTTCTTTTTTATAGTAACAATTCTAATTGCGCAATATCTTTTATATTCATGCTGTAGTAACATATCTTGCCTGTTTCCATACACGATTATACTCATTATTTCAAAGTTTACTTTTGATTAAAAAAAAAAACAACCTCTGGGTGGTATCTTCCAGTTGTACCAGGCGGAATGTTAAAGTTTTTATCTCAGTGTTGTTGACAGTTTTATGCAAATCTCTGTCAATTATGCAAATTACATTTCAAATGCGGCGCTGTCTGTTCTGCTTCGGCTCGGTTCTATGTTCTACATACCCGAGGGAGTCTATAAAAATAAAAAACAAGAATAACAAATAAAATAACATAATGTCTGGAACGAAATTAACGCCTTACGAATATTTAATGGCGTTTGGAAAAAAAAACTAAGAATATTTCTGCGAAAACATTACTTTTTTTGCAAATCACCTTTTCAATTGTTATTTGAAGCACTTCTTTGCAATTTCTTTAATATTTAATAGCGTCTTATAAAGGGATTTTGTGGTGATATCAATGTTTATGGTTTTGTTTTTCTGTTTAATTTATTTGTTTCTAATCTGGCGATGGGGATGGACAAATACTGAGCCAGAATACAGAGTTTTCTTTTATATTTTTTTTAGCTCCATAATATACATGGCTTCTTAAAAGAATATTTTTTCAATTGCCCCATATAGGCGTGGATTTTTTTAAGCTTATTTTTTCATGCTTTTTATAAGAGGCGTTGATTTTTATATCCTACACAACTATGTTGTCAGAGTATTATAGCTTTGCCGATGGGGGTGGAAAATGTACACTGACTTTTGTGTGAAAAATTACAAAATTTGTATTCCATGGCTTATATTTTTGCCCCTGAATATGAATAAAATCACATTCTAAGTCGATTTATGCATGTCCGTCCGTTTGTCCATTTTAAATAGCAAACAAAGTACAGGTCGCATTTATAATCCGAATTGGATGAAATTTGGCATAGGTCACTTATTTGACCCAATGACGAACCCTATTGAAATTGGGAAAAATCGGTTCATATTTAGATATAGCTCGCATATATATTTATACCCTTCACCACACTGTGGTACAGGGTATTATGTAGTTGTGGATATGTTTGTAACAGGCAAAAATAATCGAGATAGACCCATGGTTCCTCTTGAGAATATGCATAGAATCACTTTTTAAGTCGATTTTTGCATGCCCGTCCGTCCGTCTGTCCATGTTAAATTGTAAACAAAGTACATGTCGCATTTATGATCCGAATTGGATGAAATTTGACACAGCTCATTTGTTTGGCCCAAGGACGAACCCTATTGAAATTGGGAAAAATCGGTTCAGATTTAGATATAGCTCCCATATATATTTTCGTCCGATTTAAGGTAAATGGTGCACCAAAGTCCCTATATACCTTTCGATTTGGACGAAATGTGGCACAGCGTAATGAATAAGGTGTAGAATGATGTTTGCCAAGTTTCGTGAAAATCGGCTCAGAGTTAGATATAGTTCCCATATATAACTTCGTCCGATTTAAGGTTAATTGTGTACCAAAGTCCATATATATCTTTCGATTTGCACGAAATTTGGCACAGCGTACTAAATTAAGTATAGAATCATGTGTGCAAAGTATGGTGAAAATCGGTTCAGATTTAGATATAGCTCCCATTTAAGGTAATTAGTGCACCAAAGACCCTATATATCTTTCGATTTGAACGAATTTTGGTATAGGGTACTGAATTAAGTCTAGAATGATGTTGCTAAGCTTCGTGAAAAGATCCATAGCTAGGCTGATTGACACAACGTATTGATGTTATATAAATTAGTCTCTGGCAAGTTTCCCTGAAATCGGTTCATATATAGATTTATAACAAAACGCGTCGTCTGTTAGGATACATATGTAAAATATACCCAAAGTGGTAAAGGGTATCATATAGTCGGCCCAGTCCGACTTTACTACTTTCCTTACTGGTTTCGTCGGACTTAAGGTAAATGGTACACCAAGGTCTCTATATATCTTTCGATTTGCACGAAATTTGGCACAGCTTACTGACTTTACTTTAGAATGATGTTTGCCAAGTTTCTAGAAAATCAGTTCAGATTTAGATATAGCTCCCATATATATTTTCGTCCGATTTGCACGAAATTTGGCACAACGTACTAAATTAAGACTAGAATGATGTGTGCTAAGTTTCGTGAAAATCGGTTCAGATTTAGATATAGCTCCCATATATATTTTCGGCCGATTTAATGTAAATGGTGCACCAAAGTCCTTAAATATCTTTCGATTTGCACGAAATCTGGCACAGCGTAATGAATTGGGTCCAGAATGATGTGAGTTAAGTTTTCTGAAAATCGGTTCAGATTTAGATATAGCTCCAATATATGTTTTCTTCCGATTTTATGTACATTGTGTGCAAAAGACCCCAAGTTTTTGCGATTGCCACAAAATTTTGTACAATGAACTGTAGTTAATATAAATAAATCTCTTTCAAGTCCCGTTGAAATCGGTTCAGATTTAGATAAAGATTACACTTATATATTTTCGTCCGATTTATACAAAATCGGGCACAACGTACTGAACCAAGAAGTTAGATATAAATTCTGCAATAAACTCTCCAGGTAGGTTGATTGAATGGCATGTTTATGGATCCAATTTCATTTTTCATGTCCTTCAAATGCGACGTCTCTTAGGATTCATCTGTTGAATATACCTAAAGTGGTGAAGGGTATGATATAGTCGGCCCCGTCCGACTTTACTACATTCCTTACTGGTTATACCCTACACAACTATGTTGTCAGGGTATTATAGCTTTGTGCAGCCCCAAAAGTTTGTAACGCCGCGAAATATTGGTCCTAGACCCACCTTTAAGTATACCGATCGTCATATCTCGACTAGCTGAGTCGATCTAGACATGTGTGTTCGTCCGTCCGTCCGTCTGTCCATTATAATTTGTAAACACGATACAGGTCACGAATTTTTGCATGTAGGATGGGTTCTGGCCAATGATGGCCCTATTGTTTTTGGGAAAGATCGGTTAATATTTAGGGGATGAAATGGACCAAATACTAAATTTTTGTCGGTTTTTCTGGTCGCTCCAGAGGCCGCAATAATGGCCCGAACATCGTGAAATTTGGCATGGAGAAGGGGTTCGGGCCAAAGAATAAGCATGCTTGTCTTGATAAAGATCGGTCAATATTTAGCGGGTCAAATGGACCCTGACTTTTGTGTGAAAAATGACAAAATTTGTATTCTATTGCTTATATATTTGCCCCTGAAGGACATAGACCCGAGAAGTTGATATTATATCGAAGAGGAGTGGTTGACCTTTAAATTAAGACCAATTATATTGTTGTTTGTGCTCGGATGTGGGAGTTACACCTAAATATTTACAGGTATCTCCGTATTCGTATATTATTTATTAACCCATTATCACTCTGGAGAGCGGAACTATAGCGCTGATCGCTTTGAAATGTTCCATGAGGTTCCAGTTATGGTCAAGGACAACGCCTATAATTTTCGGTGATGATCAGATAATAATTTTGGTATGAAGAGGACCGAAAACTTAATTTTTATACCCTACACAACTATGTTGTCAGGGTATTATAGCTTTGTGCAGCCCCAAAAGTTTGTAACGCAGCGAAATATTGGTCCTAGACCCACCTTTAAGTATACCGATCGTCATATCTCGACTAGCTGAGTCGATCTAGACATGTGTGTCCGTCCGTCCGTCTGTCCATTATAATTTGTAAACACGATACAGGACACAGTTATGGACCAATCTTTACGAAATTTTGCATGTAGGATGGATTCTGGCCAATGAAGACCCCTATTGTTTTTGGTAAAGATCAGTTAATATTTAGGGGTTTTCTGATCGCTCCAGAGGCCGCAATTATGGCGCGAACATCGAGAAATTTTACATGGAGAAGGGGATCGGGTCAAATGGACCCTGACTTTTGTGTGAAAAATTACAAATTTTGTATTCTATTGCCTATATATTTGCATCTGAAGGACATAGACCCGAGTAGTTGATAGTATGTTCAAGAGGAGTGGTTTACCTTTAAATTGATACCAATTATATGGTCGTACGTACTCAGATGTGGGAGTTACACTTAAATATTTACAGGTGCTTACGTACTGAGATATTATTTTGTAACCCATTACCACACTAGAGGGCGGAAATATGTCACTGGTCGCTCTGAAATTATTATGGTCAAGGACAACGCCTATTATTTTCGGCGATGATCAGATAACCATTTTGGCATGTAGTGGATCGATGAGGGTGCAAATATCACGAAATATTGCCCAGGCTCAAAATAAACATCCGCAGAAAGTTAGAGTTCCGTGGAAGTTGTGTAGGGTATCGTATGGTCGGCCCCGTCCGACTATACTGCTCCGCTCACTGGTTTTAGATATTTTTTTTTCTTTTCTCACAATCGAAATAAATTGTAATGTATACTTTTTGTCTGTACGACTTCATTGGCAATTGCCATAAAATATTAATTTCTTAGGGCCATAAAAAATTATGTTCAACTGTAACTGAGTGCAAACAATACAACACACACACGCACAGAAAATAAAATTGAAAATGTTATGACATTGAAGGTACTTGACAACAAACATCAATGCTGTCGATGTTGTTGACTATAAAAGTCAGCTGGTTGGTTATGAAATTTGAATGGAGGTGAGTGACAATAAAAAATTATGTGTCTATCACACTGAGTGGAAACAGAATTGCCACTGAATGTTTTTGTTATTATGGTGAAGTTTTCTGGTGGAATAGGAACAATTAAAGGACATTTTTTTCTTATCATTGTGCCGAAAACAGCAACTAAATATATGAAATATCTCAACCATCACATTTCTGCAAATTAATTATTGTTAGACTAAAATGTTTACAAATTCCATTTAGAAAAATCCAATTAATTTTAAAAATAGTCCAAACTATTAATTATGACATCGTGCATCATCATTGCGGTTAAAGCTTTTAACCAAATGGAAAATAATTACCTTTATTAAAATATCCTTGGTATATTTGTCTTTAGCTTTGTGTTTCCCTCACTGTTTGTATTTGCCTTATCAGAACAAATAGATCAACCACATTTTGGCACAAAGACACTCTAGTGGCAGTCTCAACATTTTCAGAATTGCTTACCAAATTTACCATTATCTTCTTCTACATTATTATTAATATCCGCTATTAAATTCTTAAGAAATTGTTTGAAATATTTTTTCTTTCCATAGACATTTATAAAGCATAAAGTTTTTTCTTGTGGGAATAAAAGTTATGTCACGGGAAGTGAGACACATTAATTCATACTCCACAAAAGTCATGAGGGACTTTAAATGAATGAATCATGACAACATAGTTTCAGGGTCATATATTATTGGGTAGCATAAAAATAAACAAAAGTACTTAATAAAAATATTTTTCAAGGACTATCGGAAATAAATATTTTTTTCAAGGTCCAAACAGGGCGTGGACTTTTTAAAGAATATTTTTCAACGGCTACAAGAGGCGTGACATTTTTAAAAAATATTTTTCAAATACAGGTCGTATTTATGATGCGAATTGGATGAAATTTGGCATTATTATTGGTGCAAGGACAAACTCTATTGAAATTTGGGAAAAACGGTTCAGATTTTGATATTACTTACTTATCTGGCCTGTAACAGATTTTTCGTTCCATAAGCCGAGCTTAGAAAAGATTTCATAGCGCGACGGTCTTTTGCGCAGTTTTTCCAAATTGAAAGATCATTTTCGGAGATGTTGTCTTGGACCTGATCTTTCCAATGTATGTATAGCCTTCCCCTTCTGCGTGAACTATCAGCTAGTTCGCTTTTCTCACAACACAAGTTCGCCATTCTCACAACATGACCTAGCCAACGTAGTCGGTACAGCTCAATACGTATAACAATGTCGATGCTAAGTTTCGTGAAAATCGGTTGAGACTTAGATATAGCTCCATATATATTTTCGTCCGATTGTATGTAAATTGTGCACAAAACTCCTAATGTTTGTCCGATTGAAACGAAATTTGGCATAACATATCAAATTGATACTAGAATGACGTTATTGTGTTTTGTTGAAATTGGTGCAGATGTAGACATAGCTTTCATATATATTTCGAACGGATGTCTGATTGAGATTAAATTGCGAACAGCGGTTTAAATCGATTTACATAAATGTGTTCCATTGTACGCAATTTACTCAAAATCTTCCCGAATGAAATGAAATTCAGCATAGGTTGCATAAAGGCATGTGTATGAATTGATATTAGTCGGTCACTTATAGATAAATATTACATATTTAAGTTCGTTCAATTTCATGTCTGTGTCCCTTCGAAAAGGCGTCGTTAGTAAGGACACATATGTAAAATATACACATAGTTGTGAAGGGTATCATATAGTCGGCCCCTCTGACTTTACTACTTTCCTTACTGGTTATACCCTTCACCAGACTGTGGTTCAGGGTATTATGAGTTTGTGCATATGTTTGTAAGAGGCAAAAGGAATCGAGATAGACCCATGGTTCCTTTTGAGAATATGCATAGAATCACTTTCTGAGTCGATTTACGCATGTCCGTCCGTCTGTCCGTCCATGTATTTTTGTTAACAAAGTACAGGACGCATTTATGATCCGATTTGGATGAAATTTGGCACTGTTCACTTATTTGGCCCAAGGACGAACCCTATTGAAATTGGAGAAAATCGGTTTGGATTTAGATATAGCTCCCATATATATTTTCGTCCGATTTAATGTAAATGGTGTACCAAAGTCCATATATCTATATCTATATATCTTTTGATTTCCACGAAATTTGGTACATCGTACTAAATTAGATCTAGAATGATGTGTGCAAAGTTTCCTGAAAATTGGTCCAAATTTAGATATAGCTCCCATATATATTTTCGTCGGAGTTTATGTAAATGGTGTACCAAAACCCTACATATCTTTCGATTTGCACGAAATTTGGCACAGCGTACTGAATTAGGTCTAGAATGATGTGTGTTAAGTTTCCAGAAATTCGGTCCAGATGTAGATATAGCTGCCATATATATTTTCGTCCGATTTAATGTAAATGGTGTACCAAAGTCCCAAATATATTTTTCGATTTGCACGAAATTTGGCGTAGCGTATAGAATTTAGAGTAGAATGATGTGTGTTAAGTTTCCTGAAAATCGGTCCAGATTTAGATATAGCTCCCATATATATTTTCGTCCGGTACACAAATGGTTCACCAAAGACCCCCAAGGTAGGCCGATTGACAAACAATTTGGCACACTGGCGTACTGAAGTTAATATAAACTAGCTACAAGCAACCCTGTATCTGACCAAAAGAAAAAATTAGTATAGGTTGCAGACTGACATGTACCATTTTCATGTTAATGCTCCTTCACAGATTCGACGTATGTTCGATTTCATCTGTTGAATATACCCACAGTGGT
>NW_026881230.1:0-10866 GCF_032173495.1 Musca vetustissima | reverse complement strand
AGCAATAGGTTGTTACATCGCCATCAATACTGTGGGCGATCGTACAAAACGGGTGTTTAAATATTCCCAGGGTTGGCAGGACGATACATATGGATACTTACATTTTCCATGACAAAATATTCCGTCAACAAATGTTTAAAAATATCCTATATTTTAACCAATCCCAACCCTGGTAAGGTCCTTGAAGAATATTTTTTTTTTTTAATCCGGCACTTTGTCGGGTATTTGAAATACTATAACTAAACATATTTTTAAAAAATCAAAGCCGGCCTGTAGTCCAAAAAAATAATTTAAAACCAATGAGCGGAGCAGTATAGCCGGACGGGGCCAATCATATGATACCCTACACCACTTCCACGAAAATCTAACATTCTGTGCTTCTATATTCTGAGCTTGGGCAAAATTTCACGATATTTGCATCCTCTTGTCCGAATAGAGGTCAACAAATATTACTAATATTCAGTAAAGCTCTTCAAATTACATGTTCACATTCCCTTCCCAGTGGGCCACAGTCGACCCGAAAAAAAACACAAAAAATAAGTTTTCGGTCCACTTCATCCCAATCATCGCCGAAAATTATAGGCGTTGTCCTTGACCATACCTGGATCCTCGAGGAAAATGTCGAAGCGATCAGTGCTATATTTCCGCCCTATAGTGTAGTAATGGGTTACTAAATAATATATGTATACGTAAGCACCTGTAAATATTTAAGTGTAACTCCCACATCCGAATACATACTACAATGTAATTGGTATCAATTTAAAGGTCAACCACTCCACTTCGATATACTGTCAACTGCTGGGGTCTACATCTCCCACATCCGAATACACACGACAATGTAATTTGTATCATTTTAAAAGTCAAACACTCCTCTTCCATATACTGCCAAAATCTTGTGGTATCTTTCAGGGGTAAATATATACGCTATAGAATACAAATTTTGTAATTTTTTACACGAAAGTCAGTGTCCACTAAATATTGACCGATCTTTGGCCCGATCTCCTTCTCCATGTAAAAATTCGAGATGCTTGGGTCATAATTGCGGCCTCTGGAGCGACCAGAAAAAACGACAAAAATTAAGTATTTGGTCCATTTCATCCCCTAGATATTAACCGATCTTTACCAAAAACAATAGGGGTCTTCATTGGGCAGAACCAATCCTACATGCAAAATTTCGTGAAGATTGGTCCATAACTGTGGCCTGTATCGTGTTTACAAATTATAATGAACAGACGGACGGACACACATGTCTAGATCGACTTATCTAGTCGATATATGACGATCGGTTTACTTAAAGGTGGGTCTTGGACCAATATTTCGCGCCGTTACAAACTCTTGGGGCTGCACAAAGCTATAATATCCTGACACCATAGTTGTGTAGGATATAAAATGAGGTTGTCAGAAATTCTTAAACGTTCAAAACATTCAATTATAGTAACATCTGTACATTGTACAAAATTGTGTGCCGATCGGCCAAACTTTGCGTCTTTAGTGCACAATTTACAATAAATAGGACGTAAATATATATGAGAGCTAAATCTAAATCTGAAACGATTTTCACGAAACTTAGCACACATCATTCTGGACTTAATGCAGTACCCTATGCCAAATATCGTGCAAACCGAAAGTTATATAGGGACTTTGGAGCCTCATTTACCTTAAATAGGACGAAAATATATATATGTGCTATATATAAATCTGTCCCGATTTTCTCGAAACTTAGCACACGTCATTCAAGACTCAATTGACTATACCATGCAAAATTTCGCGCAAATCGAAAAATATATAGGGACTTTGGAGGGACATAAAATCGGAAAAAACTATATATGGGAGCTATATCTAAATCTGAACCGAAACTTAGCACATATCATTCTAGACGTAATTCAGTACCCTATACCAAATTTCGTGCAAATCGAAAGATATATAGGGCTTTGGTGCCCCATTTATCTTAAATCGGACGAAAATATATATGGGAGGTTTTCTCGAAACTTAGCACACGTCATTCAAGACGCAATTCAATCCACTATGCAAAATTTCGCGCAAATCGAAAAATATATAGGGACTTTGGTGCACCATTTACATAAAATCGGACAAAACGATATATGGGAAACTTAGCACATATCATTCTGGACGTATTTCAGTACCCTCTACCAAATTTCGTGCAAATCGAAAGATATATAGGGGCTTTGGAGCCCACGGCTGATCAGTCCCTGTTTAAAACATCCATGGTGTTATGGGCATTATAGCAACATAACCCATTGTATGTTATCCTTTTTTGTCATATTATTAAATAAATTAGTTTTTCGTCCTCGCCATTTTAATTTGAAATTTATGACCATATCGAGAAATTCACATTTATACCACCAACTATGTGATGGTACCCATTGTAATTGTTGTTGCTGCGATTTTACCTCATCCCGTGTGGTAATAAATGTAATAAAATATTTTTTCTTTTTTCTCTTTTTTTGCAGGAAAACAATTTTTATTGCCTGAAATTCCACAACATAGAACAAACTGTGGCCAAAAGGATATACCAGGGACACGAACACCGGAAAACGAAATAAAATTCGGATGCGGGGAAAAAAATTGGAATAATTGGAGAAAACTAAAGTTAAAAGTTATTCACGTGATTTGTGGAGTATTCGAACAGAGTTAGTGACTCATAACATAGTTTTGGTGTTGTTAACTTTTTAATTGAAGTGTGTTGCATGAACGGAGGACTATTGGTACACATATTGGCAAAGTTATACAAGCCATAAATTGTATGTATACACACATACGTGCGTATATATACAGATAGAACCGTTGGTGGCTGTATTGGGGGTAAATACTTGATAGAAATTGAAAAAATGGAGGAAATGTTAACAATTTATATAGAAATAAAATTGAATGAAAAAAATTTAAAATTTGTTATTTTTTGCTAACAATTTTATCAAGAATCCTTACAAAAAAACAGCCCACAAAAAATAACAACAAACCTTACCATTCACTGTCATCTTGAAAACTGATATAATGTCATTATTGGCCCATCAATATGTCCATCTTACAAAATGTTACGCATCATTGAAATAAACGAAGTGAATCTGCGAACTGAGATGTGCAACAGTTTTAATAGCCTTCGTCTGGGTTTTGACTCTGTCAAGACATATTCACCCAAAAACAAAAAAATAATCTGAAAATGTCGAACCATATTTTTTTCTGTCGCAACAATAAAAACAACAAGGAAATTGTCAATATGTCGCAAAAAAACGAAACGAAACACTTCGACATGTGACAATGACAAAGATTTATTAACTCAAATCAAAGAACGAAAATTAGGCGATAACACAAATTTTAAGGGACTGTTGACATTGTGCGAATATTGGAACAGAAGAAAACAAAACGGGGGCAAATCAAAGATAAACAGTTTTTTACAAAGGGTATATTCTGGATGCTTTGTCGGTATGCAGTGGTTTCAGGAGATACCTACTTGCCGGACAAAATTTCAAAACATTCTTCAAAGTATACCAACTTTTTTAGGGATTTAAAAAAATAGTGTTTTTATTTTTTTTAATTCTAATAACAATAAATATATTTTCCAAGATTTTGGAAAGACTTGGATTTTCAATAAATATATTTATACTCTTCACCACACTGTGGTACAGGGTAACAGGCAAAAGGAATCTAGATAGACCCATGGTTCCTTTTGAGAATATAAATAGAATCACTTTCTGAGTCGATCTACGCATGTCCGTCTGTTCGTCCGTCCATGTATTTTTGAGAACAAAGTACAGGTCGCATTTATGATCCGATTTGGATGAAATTTGGCGCAACTCACTTATTTAGCCCAAGGACGAACCCTATTGAAATTGAAGAAAATCGGTTCAGATTTAGATATAACTCCCGTATATAGTTTCGCCCGATTTAACATAAATGAGGCACCAATGTCCTTATATATCATTCGATTTGCAAGAAATATAGCATTAGGTACTGAATTGAGGCTAGTTTCGAGAAAATCGGTTTAGATATGGCTCCCATATATAGGTTTGTCCGATTTAATGTAAATGGGGCACCAAAGTCCTTACATATCTTTCGATTTGCTCGAAATTTTACATAGTGTACTGAATTGAGGCTGGAATGGTGTGTGTGTCAAATTTAGATATAGCTACCATATGTATTTTCGTCCGATTTAAAGTAACTGGGGCACCAAAGTCCCTACATATCTTTCGATTTGCATGACATTTCGCACAGTATTGAATTAAGTCTAAAATGATATGTGGTAAGTTTCGAGAAAATCGGTTCAGATTTAGATATAGCTCCCGTATATATTTTCGTCCGATTTAAGGTAAATTGTGCACCGAAGTCCATACATATCTTTCGATTTGCACGAAATTTGGCACGGTGTATTCAATTGAGTTAAGAATGACGTGTGTTAAGTTTCGAGAAAATCGGGTTCGATTTAGATATAGCTCCCTTATATATTTTCGTCCGATTTAAGGTAAATTATGCACCGAAGTCCCTACATTTCGTTCGATTTGCACGAAATTTGGCACGGTGTACTCAATTGAGTCTAGAATGACGTGCGTTCAGTTTCGAGAAAATCGGGTTCGATTTAGATATAGCGCTCGTATATATTTTCGTCCGATTTAATGTAAATGGGGCACCAAAGTCCCCACATATCTTTCGATTTGCAGAAAATTTCGCACAGCGTATTGAATTAGGTCTAGAATGATGTGTGTCAAATATAGTCCAGAGTGATGAGTGGTAAGTTTCAGTTCGGATTTAGACATAGTTCCTATATATATTTATACCCTACACAACTATGTTGTCAGGGTATTATAGCTTTGTGCAGCCCCAAATGTTTGTAACGCCGCGAAATATTGGTCCTAGACCCACCTTTAAGTATACCGATCGTCATATCTCGACTAGCTGAGTCGATCTAGACATGTGTGTCCGTCCGTCCGTCCGTCTGTCCATTATAATTTGTAAACACGATACAGGCGTCAGTTATGGACCAATCTTCACGAAATTTTGCATGTAGGATGGGTTCTGGCCAATGAAGACCCCTATTGTTTTTGGAAAAGATCGGTTAATATTTAGGGGATGAAATGGACCAAATACTAAATTTTTGTCGGTTTTTCTGGTCGCTCCAGAGGCCGCAATTATGGCCCAAACACCGTGAATATTTGCATGGAGAAGGGGATCGGGCCAGAGAATAAGCATGCATGTTTTGATAAAGATCGGTCAATATTTAGCGGGTCAAATGGACCCTGACTTTTGTGTGAAAAATGACAAAATTTCTATTCTATAGCGTATATATTTACTTCTGGAGGATGTAGTCCTCAGGATTTGATAGCATATCCAAGAGGAGTGGTTAGCCTTTAAATTGATACCAAATATAGTGATGTATCTACTCAGATGTGGGAGTTACAGTCAAATATTTACAGGTGCTTACGTATTCAGATATTATTTAGTAACCCATTACCACATTAGAGGGAGAAATATCGCGCTGATGGCTTTGAAATTTTTCATGAAGTTCCAGTTATGGTCAAGAACAACGCCTACAATTTTCGGTGATGATCAGATTAAAATTTTGGGATGAAATGGACCGAAAACATAATTTTTTGTGTGTTTTCGAGTAGAGTATAATCCGAAAATCACAACACAACCCACCGTGAAGGTAATCTGGACAAGTAATTAGAAGGACTGTACTGAATATTCGAAAAAAGTAAGGAAGAGGTGTTGTTAACCTCTAATCGGACAAGAGGGGGCAAATATCACGAAATATTACTCAGACTCGGAATAAACATCCTCTGAAAGTTAGAGTTCGTGGTAGTTGTGTAGGGTATCGCATGGTCGGCCCCGTCCGACTATACTGCTCCGCTCACTGGTTTTTTCTGAGTTTAAGTAAATTGTGCACTGAAGACCCAAAGTTTGTCCGATTGCCACACAATTTTGTACAATGAACTGTAGTTAATATAAATTAATCTCTGGCAAGTCTCGTTGAAATCGGTTCAGATTTAGATTTAGTTTCTACATATTTATTTTCGTCAGATTTCCGGTCCGATTGGCTCAACATTATAAGATACCATAACAAAACGTTCCGCAAGTTTTGTTGAAATCAGTTCAGATTTAGATATAGCTCCTCTATATAGTTTTGTCCGATTTTAAGTAAAATGTGGTTAAAAGACCCAAAGTGTGGCCAATTTGCAGAAAACATACTGAAATTAGTATAACCTAACCTGTGATAAGTTTCGATGGAATCGTCTTCATGTTTCTCAGATTTTTATTCAAATAATCAACGAGTGTCCGATTGATTTTTAATTTAATTCGAATCTACACTAATTCAAGAATGTCCCTACAAAATTTCAGTTAAAAATCTCAATAACTCTTGAAGATATGGCCGATTTATTGTGTCAGCATCAAGTGACGACGGAAGGGCTTCTCAAACTTTAAACGCGTTTTTCTCTTTTGCGAATGGTGGGCACGATAACTCAAAAACTAATAACCCAAACGATTTCAAATTTTTACACGTTTCTCTGTGAGTGTACTGCTATCGTATGAACTAGGATAAATAAGATCTTCCTTATTTTTTTAATTTGGTTTTTGGTCAAAAATCGGCGATTTTTCAAAAATATTTTTTCAAAGGTCCGCCATTTTGTTAATTTTAGAGCGAAGTCAATAATCCTAGCTCATACGAGAGCCAGACATGTACTCTTTCTAACACCTTTGGAATTTTCGGATTCCGATGTTCCAGTGAGGAGTTATCATGCCCGCCATCAAAAATAAGGACTTCTCTTTAAAAAAGGTTCACAACCTTTTTTAAAGAGAAGGTTGGAAAGGGTTGGATTTCTAAATTTGGATTACTTCAAGGTGGATTTTTGATAAATATATTTATTTTCAACGTTCCGAAAAAGGCTTGGATTGAAAACAAAATATTTTTTCAAGGTTCTGACAAAGACGTGAATATGTATATATATATATATATATATATATATGTATATATATATATTTAATTTTTCAAGTTTTAAGCACGTGCATTTTTAAAAAACACACATAAAATTCAGTCTGGGCGTAATTATTTAAAAAAATATATTTTTTCTAAGTTCTGATAAAATCGTGCATTCTTGGAACTTTTCTTTAAGGTTGTGATTAAAAAAATATTTTTTCATTGTTCAAATTTTCACCTTTTTTAGGGTTCTAAAAAGGGTGTGATGTTCCAAACGTTATGTCTAATTTAATACGTCCACCACCTTATGGTAGAGGTTATAAAGAAAATGTTATTTCTGAGCTTTAGATTTTGCTTTTTACTACCACAGTTTTCGTCCGTTATATTAATAAACAATGTTGCAAAAGAAGAAATGTAGAAAGAACAAAAAATTTAGAACCGACCTTAAGTACTGCAAAATACTTGCAACCATATTACATTAACACAAACTGAAATTCTTTACACGTGATTCTTCTGCTTTCTACTCTTTGCTGTTTTTGGGCGCTCTTTCACTAATGGATGACATCGGTCCGTCATTGGGTTTGAGAAGAAATCAACGTTTTTGTTTCTCCCCGGCACTGGTCTCTGTCTGGCCAATTCAGCTACTGTGGTGATTGATGCAACACCGAAAAGACCCAGACTTAACAAAAAAAAAAAAAAAAAAATTGCCACAAAAGGAACTTTTGGACCTTTTGTTGTTGTTGGTTTTTTTTAATTTTTTATTATTTTCCTCTGGTGTAGGATTTATTTTGGCGTTGTTGTTTTATAAAGAGTTTTTGTTGTTATCTTTGCAGCAAAATGGAAAATATGAACCAAAAAGAAAAAAAATATGTTTCTGTTTGTTAAACTCAAAAGAATTTTCGGTGTAGAAATATGTTTTCAACAAATAACAACAACAACAAAAACAGCAAATACAAAACATATTGAAAGCTACAACTAAAAGAAGCAGAGAAGGAATAACTTTGGCAACTGTTTCAAATAACTTTTCACATAGCCAAGTTGTGTTGGCATTAAACCATCAGTTTGTCCATGGCCTAAAAAAACGAAGCTTTGTGGAGTTAAATATTTTTATGTCAGCGATGGGCAGAGAAGAACTGAGGCCTATAAAGGGTTGCCAGGTGGAAATAGTGGTCAGAACAATGACCAGAAGAGCGGATTTTTTATGGGCCTCCACCTGTTGTCCCTGTTTTTATCACCCGATGAAATAGTGAGATAATATTTGCCGCGAGTTCACCTATAAGAATGGGTTGAGGCGTCGGGTTAGTTGCCCACACTCGGAAAACCGAAGCTATTATGAAAAAGCAAAGAAAAAGAATACCAAACCCACCTAATATCGATGACCCCCGCAAACGTTTGGAATGCGCAGTGTTCACTTTGGCAGATGTACTCAAGAAGTACAAAGCCGATATTATTACCTTACAGGAAATGCGATGGAAAGGGACTGGTGTAAGTAAATCAGAAGATTAAGCCCTGTATTATAGCTGCTATGAAACGAGGCGTGAATTTGGCAGCGGATTTATGGTTAACAGGAGAATAAAAGACCTCGTCTCCAAATTCACTCCAGTAGATGGGCGAATAGCTATAATCCGTATAAAAGCGAAGTTCTTCGACACTAGTCTCATTTGCGCCCATGTTCCGACCCAACACAAGGATGAGCAGATCAAAGACATATGAGCGCCTAGAAACAGCAAATGATCGCTGCCCCGGAAATGACATTAAAATTCTACTAGGAGATTTTAATGCAAAAATCGGAAGCGAAAATACCTTAGGCCCACCGTCGGAAAATTCAGCCTCCATGAAGAAACATCAGACAACGGCATGAGGTTGATTGACTTCGCGGCAGCAAAAACAAGGTAGGTAGCTGCACCAGATTCAAGCAACTCGATATGCACAAGGCCACTTGGATTTTTCCCGATCGAACAACGAAAAATCAAATCGATCATGTTGTGATAGACAGAAGGCATTCATCCAGCGAATATCGATTCGGACAACGAAAAATCAAATCGATCATGTTGTGATAGACGGAAGGCATTCATCCAGCGAATATCGGTTCGGACCATTACCTTGTGGCAGCCAAGGTATGCACACGTCTGAATGTAGCAGCCAAGGCGCGATCTAATGTAATACGGAAATTTGACGTCGAAAAGCTGCAAACACAACAGATAGCAGAAGCCTACTCCGCTCAACTTACCCAACTGTTTGACGAAAGCACCCCTTGTCCCGATAATAATATAAAAGCACAGTGGCAGGGAATTGCCCACTCCCTACAAACTGCAGCAAAAGCAACACTTTGGTACCAAAGACCACCATCAAGAAATCCGTGGTACGATCAGGATTGTCATAATGCTACTGATGTGAAAAAGGTAGCATATAGGGCAACCCTGCAACACGTAATGCGATGGAAAACTATCGGGAGAAAAGGAGAGAGGAGAAACGTGTTTTCAGAAAAAAAGAAGAAAGAACAAGAAAAACGTGAGTGTGAGCAAATCGAGATGTACAGGAGTCAGAATGAAGTCCGAAAATTCTACCAACGGGTAAAACACCAAACCGAAGGTTTTGGTGCAGTCACATCCTCATGTTGAGATGAAGAACTAAGCCTGGTGACAGATACAGACAGCGTGTTGAGGATCTGGAAGGAGCATTTTGAAAAACTTATGGTATCAAATAGTAGCGGTGAAGAAGATACCCCATAACCAATAATATATGACGGCATAGAGTGTATACCACCTAGCCAAGATGAAGTGAGAATAGCAATCAATCGGCTGAAGAATAATAAAGCAGCAGGTGCCGATGGGTTACTAGCCGAACTATTCAAGACTGGTGGTCAGATGCTGGTAAGGTGCATGTACCAGCTACTTAGTACAATTTGGTTAGGAGAATGCATGCCCAATGATTGGAACCTCAGCATTCTATGTCCCGTGCACAAAAAAGGAGACAAGACGACATGTTTCAACTACAGAGGAATAAGTCTCCTTCCCATCGCATATAAAGTGCTATCCAGTGTGATGTGTGAACGACTGCAGCCAATGGTCAATAACATTATTGGACCATACCAATGCGCCTTCAGACCTGGCAAATTCACCATCGACCAGATTTTCACTCTGTGCCAAATCCTGGAAAACCCCCCACGAAAAACACATCGACACATTCCACCTGTTCATCGAATATAAAGCCGCATTCGACAGCCCTATCCGTTCAGAGGTGTATAAAGACATGTCTGCGTTTGGCATTCCTGCAAAATTAATACGGCTATGCAGGATAACTTTAACTGAGACAATATCAGCAGTTAAAGTCGGAAAGGACCTCTTGGAGCCCTTTAATACGGAACGAGGATTTAGATAAGGTGACAGTTTGTCGTGTGATCTTTTTAACATCCTGCTGGAAAAGGTCATACGATAGGCAAAAGTGAACACAAATGACACTCTGTACATAGAACAATACATGTTACTCGCCTACGCCGATTACATCGACATAATGGATCGAATACTGAGAGCGGTAACAGCCACCTTTGAACAAATTGAGAAGGAGTCTGCCAAGGTGGGTCTGGCAGTAAACGGCGACAAGACCAAACTGATGGTATCAACGCGCAAGACGTCCAGTAGACTCGGACCAACTGTGATACTTGAGAACTACAGCTTCGGGGTTGTCAAAGATTTTGGCACCGCCATAAACAAAACGAATGACATCAGTTTTGAAATTCAGAGAAGGATAGTGATGACCAACAGATGCTACTATGGTCTGAGCAAACAACGCAAAAACAAGGCCACCTCCCGCCAGACCAAACTCACACTCTACAAGACGCTGATGGTACCCGTGATGTTATATGGATCTGAAGCATGGGTATTTGCGCAAGCATATGAGGCAGTTCTTGGAGTGTTTGAGAGAAATTTTTTTCCCAA
>NW_026881229.1:0-10745 GCF_032173495.1 Musca vetustissima | reverse complement strand
AAAAAACCAAATTACAAAAAATTTGGTTGAAAAACGCGTTCAAGAACCCCAAAATACCGAAAATTGGGGGGTACCCTTATATGGGGGCTACCCGAAAAAGTGGACCTATATTTATTATTTTTAGTGGAGATATTTGCTACCTAATAAGAACTCGATGTACTAAATTAAAGTCAATTCGGTCGAAAAATACGATCAGAACCCCAAAAATACCAAAAATTTGGGAGTACCGTTATATGGGGACTACCAGAAAAACTGGAACTATATTTATAATTTTTAGTGGAATAATTTGGTACACAATAAGAACCGAATGTACAAAATTTCAGAGAATTCAGTTATAAAACGAGCCCAAGAACCCCAAAATACCGAAAACTGGGGGTACCTTTATATAAGGGCTACCCGAAAAAATTGACCTATATTTATAATTTTTTGTGGGGACATTTAGTACCCAATAAGAACCCAATGTACCAAATTTCAGCGTATTCGGTTGAAAAATGCGCTCAAGAACCCCAAAATACCGAAAATTGGGGGGTACCCTTATATGGGAGCTATGTCTAAACGTGGACCGATTTTCTCCAATTTCAGTAGGGTTCGTCCTTGGGCCAATTAAGTGACCTGTGTCAAATTTCATCCAGATCGGATCATAAATGCGACCTGTACTTTGTTAACAAAAATACATGGACGGACGGCCAGACGGACGGACAGACGGACATGCATAAATCGACTCAGAAAGTGATTCTATGCATATTCTCAAAAGGAACCATGGGTCTATCTCGATTATTTTTGCCTGTTACAAACATATGCACAAAGACATAATACCCTGTACCACAGTGTGGTGAAGGGTATAAAAATTCCGACTATTGTGGGGATGAGTTTTTATGTAGAAAAAAAGTCCGACTATGATCGAGATGAATTTATTCTATAGAAAACAAGACCAACTAAGCTCGGGATGAATTTTTTCAATAGAAAAAAAGATTGACTAAGGTCGGGATAACAACTCTAGTTTAGTAAAAACGATCAGATTTTTCTGATTTTTTTTCAAAGGTAGGTATTTTTACCTTAATTATGGTGATTTTTTTTTCTTGGAAGACGTAACCATTTACCCGGTTATTTGACCCGGACCCGGGTACGGGTAGCCGGTTATATCCGGTTCTACGGATCATATTAATATAAAATTGATAACATTTTAAAGCTTATAAAAATACGTTTCCATTGAGTGATGATATGGGGTTATTTCACCTTTTTGAAACCGTTTCGGAGATACAGCCCCGATTTGTTTTGAATAACTCCCTAAAAGTCGAATTTGGGTCCATTATGGTCCCTCTTTTTTCCTGACTCAAATGATAGACTAAAATTTGCCCTTTCCACAATGGTGCGATATGCGGCTATATCTGTTGTGGATCAACAGATATGGGCCTTAGAACCCTATAAAAACAAGGCTACGCGACAGAATCTTCTGTTAAATATATTTATATTTTCTTGTGTGTTAATGTGAACCTTCCAAATTTTTAGTAAATCTTCCATATTTGTCGAATTTGGGTCCATTATGGCCCCTTTCCAATCATGACTCACATGATAGACTAAAATTTCCACAATGGTGCGATATGCGGCTATATCTCTTGTGGAACAAAAGATATGGGCCTAAGAACCCTATAAAAACAAGGCTACGCGACAGAATAGAACAGTTTTTGGGAGACCGGCCTTCGAATTTCGCGATATTTATATTTTCCTGTGTGTTAATGTGAACCATCCAAATGTTTAGTAAATCTTCCATATTTGTCCTCATCGATTTTCATTGGCCCCTTTTTCGTTGTGTTCGGCTCTCTACTGTGGCCACTTGAGCGTCCAGAAAAACTAACAAAATGTAAGTTTTACAGCATTTAATTCTTAACATTAATTAGTCATTGCAAACCAGTAAGGGAAGCAGTAAAGTCTGACGGGGCCGACCCTTCACCACTTTGGGTATATTCAACAGATGAATCCTAACAAACGTCGCATTTGTAAAGGGCCAGTAACATGAAATTGTATCCATAAACATGTCATTCTGCAACCGATACTAATTTTTTTATTTGGTCAGATGTAGAAGTTACACCTAAATCAGGAAACTTAACACACATCATTCTAGACCTAATTCATTTCGCTGTGCCAAATTTCGTGCAAATCGAGAGATATATAACGACTTTGGTGCACCATTTACATTAAATCGGACGAAAATATATATGGGAGCTATATCTAAATCTGAACCGATTATCAGGAAACTTAACACACATCATTCCAGACCTAATTCATTACGCTGTGCCCAATTTCGTGCAAACCGAAAGATATTAAGGGACTCTGGTACACCATTTACATTAAATCGGACGAAAATATATATGGGAGCTATATCTAAATCTGAACCGATTTTCAGGAAACTTAACACACATCATGCTAGACCTAATTCATTACGCTGTTCACAATTTCGTGAAAATCGAAAGATATATAGGGTCTTTGGTGCACCATTTATATTAAATCGGACGAAAATATATATGGGAGCTATATCTAAATCTGAACCGATTTTCAGGAAACTTAACACACATCATGCTAGACCTAATTCATTACGCTGTGCCAAATTTCGTGCAAATCGAAAGATATATAGGGACTTTGGTAGACCATTTACCTTAAATCATACGAAAATATATATGGGAGCTATATCTAAATCTGAACCGATTTTTCCCAATTTCAATAGGGTTCGTACTTGGGCCAAATAATTGACCTATGCCATATTTCATCCAAATCGGATCATAAATGCGACCTGTACTTTGCTTACAATTTAACATCTACAGACGGACATGCATAAATCGACTCAGAAAGTGATTCTATGCATATTCTCAAAAGGAACCATGTGTCTATCTCGTTTCCTTTTGCCTGTTACAAACATATGCACAAAGACATAATACCTTGTACCAGAGTGTGGTGAAGGGTATAAATAGCATACTAAGGACTGCACAATTATTTTGCATAAAAAACGAGGGTCTGCGCAAATAATCTTTTTTATATATTTCACCTTATAATGGAGGGTATGCAAAATTTGCACTTCTAATAATAAACGCAGCATTATGGCTGGACGGTATGCCATTGTACTTTATCTTTCTGCTAAGGTAAATCTCGAGCCCGGAATAATTTCGCGATATTCATAAATTTTCCTGTGTGGTAATGTGGACCTTGCAATTTTTTAGTATACCTTTCATATCCAACCTCTTTATAAATAGAATGAATATCCATCAGGCCATCACTTTCTATTTAATACAAAGACGACTGTTGTCCATTTCCATTCTTTACGGAATCAATAATTCATTGTCCAAATCCCCTTCTTCGTTATGTTCGGCATACAACTGAGGCCACTGAAACGACTAGAAAAACTAACACAATGTAAGTTTTACAGCATTTAATACATAAAATTAATCAGGCACTACAAACCTGCGGCCTGTACTTTGATTACAAATTATGATGTCTAAAAAACTAGAGTTATTATTATCTTTAATACTCTTTGAAAGAAATATTCTTTAAAAAATCCACGTCTCTAATAATCTTTGAATAAAAAAAGGCTTTAAAAAATCAAAGCTTCTAATACTCTTTGAAAGAAATAGGCTTTAAAAATCCACGCTTCTAATAATCTTTGTAAAAATATTCTTAAAAACATCCACGATTCTAACAGTCGTTGAAAAACTATTCTTTAAAAATCCACGCTTCTAATAGTCTTTGTAAAAATATTCTTAAAAACATCCACGATTCTAACAGTCGTTGAAAAACTATTCTTTAAAAATCCACGCCTTTAATAGTCGTTGCAAAAATATTCTTAAAAATGCGCGGTTCTAATTATCATAAAAAATATTATTCGAAATATATACACTTCTAATAGTCTTTAAAAAATATCCTTTAAAAACCTAATAGTCGTTTTTTTAAAAAATCGATGTTTCCAACAGATTTTGAAAAAGACAAAATTTCTAAAAAATCGCGTTTCTAATTTCTTAAAAAATATTCCTTGAAAAATCCACGCTTCACAATTTTAATTGTATTTAAATATATTCTATATTGATGTTATTTGTATTTGTCATTAATCTTCAAGAATGGAACACGACTAATAAGACATTTCTTTTTTCATTTCAGATGTATTATGGTAAGTACGCCCAATTTTAACATAATGTATAGCATGGCACCAATATTGTTTTTCCTACGACTTTTCAAGCACATGCCCCCTCTATGCTCTTTATCTGAACATATTTATGGTTCTAACGAAAATAAATGACCAAATGCCAACAATTGCAATATACATCTGTTTGTTCTAATTATGCTGTAGTTCAGCATATTTATTCCTATTATCGAATGAAAAAAAATATAATTCATATTCTTTGTCACAAGAACAATGTAGTTTATGGTTGTCCACAATTCGATATGTTAAATGTAATATCGATATATGTTTTAGTTTTTTTTTCGTTTATGTAAAGCAAATATATAGTGCCACAGATATTTGCATATACATTGCAGCATATTGTTTTTTGCAATGTAAACAAAAGACTTAAGACACAAAACTCGTTGGCCATCGATCATTTGTGATCTTTTCAGTTTTTCAATGCAATAAGCATTGCTCGTTTTGTTTTTGTTTTGAGGTTCTATAAACGACACAACATCGATAAATAACATCTTTATTTAATATGTTGACTGGCTGGATGACGGGCTGGTTCACTAGCTGACTGGTGTAAAAAAGGGTAATGACATAACAAAAGACTTAAGAGGCAAACTTGTTAGAAATAGGTTTTGTTGTAACAAATGTTGTTACTGCTTAAATATCCATATAGCTGTTGAGGCAAACTAGTTTATCGTGACGATATGAAACGTCGGCGTTTTACAGTGAACTTTTATACTTTCGTTTTTATTTTATTGATAGCTGTAATTTATGAAGAACATTTTCGTTTTAAATTATTAAATTTATTTTTATTACAGTTATTGAAATAACTCTGAAAGAAGTTAACATTGATTGATGAATAACTGTTATTATTTATTAGAAAAAATAAAAATTAAACTAAGGTTAGAAATAATTGAAAAACATATGCAACATATGATAATAATTTATATATAATTTTTTATAAAGTTATAATTTGTGAATCCATTTGTAACGGAACGAAATATACTTCGGATCACAACAATATCACGACACAGCAAGCTCTATCTAGTTTTGAAATATTGCACAATAATTGCTACTACTCCTAGGATGTTTGGTATAGCAATATATGGGACCACATTTTGGTATAGCCCCCATATAACGGTCGTGCTCAATATTCGAATTTTCTGTAGTTTAGTATTATGAGCAGGGATGGTCCGTTTGACGAATTTTTAGGTTTTCGAATGTCAAAAAGTTGTAAACGTCCAAAACGTCATATACTTGTATAAAATGTAGTAAACGTCATTTATTTCAATATTATAACCATATACAGTTATTTTCAAGAATATATATTATTTTTACGTACATCTGACTATTCCTTACTAATGCTGATAAAAAATTCTGGACTTTTTTGAGAAGAAAATTTTGACATTTTATATGGATTTGAGTAAAGCGTGCGTAATTTTCGAATTGATTAATGGGAATTTCTATCTTGTCAAAAACCTAATGGTTTTGGGGGGGTTTCCGACGTTTCTGACGTATGTATTATACGTCGGAAATGTATGTCATTTACGTCACTGTTTCTGACGGACCATCTCTGATTATGAGTTCTCGCTGAGTAGTAAATCTCCCTACTGAAAATAGATAAATTTTCAGAGTAGCCCTCAAATAACGTTTGTCCCTTTATTTTGAGGATTTTCTGAATGTTTTTCAACCAATTTGGTTATATTTTGATATTTTGGCGCTTCTTTTGATTTTCAAATCATGGAAACAATAATTATTATTGTTATTGTTTCCATGATTTGGAAACTCCATATAATGACATCCCCAATTAATGGTATTTGGAAGACAACATAAACGTTTCTCAAACAAATTGGTTGTAATGATAAAATGTTGGTACTCATGGGGTGACCACCCTTTTCACCAAAAATATCGATTCACGTTTTGGAATTGTTTCTGAAAAGGAAAATCCTTTTTTTTCGTATGTTGAAGGTCCTGGCAAATTTTCCCCACATATTTCGTGCTTCTACTGCTCTTAGTAAATAATATTCTTTAAAAAATCCACGCTTCTAAGAGTCTTTGTAAAAATATTCATTAAAAAATATATTTTTTATAAATCGACCGAAATGCGCGGCTCCAATTATCATAAAAAATATTATTCGAAAAATATACACTTCTAAGAGTCTTTGATAAATATCCTTTAGAACCCTATGTTTCTAATAGTCTTTGCGAAAATGTTTTAAAAAAAATCGATGATGGAAAATCGATTTTGACAAATAAATTTGAAACTTTGACTGTAGCATTTGGAGAGTCTACTATGAGCAAAATGTGTGGTATAACCGATTTAATGAAGGCGGAGAAACCGAAGTCCAAGTGAGAGTGAAACCGAAGTCCAAGCATCCCATGAAAACGAGCAGATGCGCCAAGACCAAAAGACACGTGATGGTTTTCCTCTCTATTTTCTTCGACTGTAATGTCGTAGTGCATACTGAATTCTTACCGCAGTAAGGAATATTTTAAAGTTATGACCCGTTTTCGCGAAGCAATTCGGATTTTGTACTGTGATAAGGCACCAGCCAAAACAAAACCGTAACATGCCGCAACTACTGTATTCTACTCCCAAAACTAAAGACCAGTGATTATGATTTTCCGAAGTGTTTCTAAAAATGGAAATAATACGCGAGAGAGAGGGAATACTTTAAAGGGATATATAATTATACGGCTATGTTCTGGAACTCACGGTGTGTTCTTTTCACTTCACACATACACTTCACCTCAGAAGTTACCTCTTCTTCTGCATCTCACGTGAATTGAAATTTTCGAACTGCGACAAAAATAAACGCCGACATGTTATTTTGCAGAAATAGTGTACAATATAAACTGTATTCGTTTTTATACCCTTCACCACACTGTGGTACAGGGTATTATGTCTTTGTGCATATGTTTGTAACAGGCAAAAATAATCGAGATAGACCCATGGTTCCTTTTGAGAATATTTCTTTCTGAATCGATTTATGCATGTCCGTCTGTCAGTCCATGTATTTTTGTTAACAAATGAAATTTATGAATGAAATTTACCACAGGTCACTTAATTGGCCCAAGGACGAACCCTATTGAAATTGGAGAAAATCGGTCCACGTTTAGGCATAGCTCCCATATAAGGGTACGCCCAAATTTTCGGTATTTTGAGGTTTTGAGCGCGTTTTTTAACTGAATTCACTGAAATTTAGTACTTTGGGTTCTTATTAGGTAGCAAATCTCCCTTCCAAAAATTATAAATAAAGGTCATTTTTTTCGGATAGCCCCCATATAAGGACACCCCCAAATTTTCGGTATTTTGAGGTTCTTGAGCGCGTTTTTTAACTGAATTCGCTAAAATTTGGTACTTTGAGTTCTTATTGGGTAGCAAATCTCCCTACCGAAAATTATAAATAAAGATCCATTTTTTCGGATAGCCCCCATATAAGATTACCACCAATTTTCTGTATTTTGGGGGTTTTGATCGCACTTTTCGACCGAATACGCTGAAATTTGGTACTTTGTGTTCTTATTGGGTAGCAAATCTCCCTACCAAAAATTATAAATGAAGGTCCATTTTTTCGGAAAGCCCCCATATAAGGGTACCCCTATTTTCGGTATTTTCGGGTTCTTGGGCTCGTTTTATAACCGAATTCTCTGAAATTTTGTACATTGGGTTCTTATTGGGTACCAAATTACTCCACTAAAAATTATAAATATAGGTCCAGTTTTTCTGGTAGTCCCCATATAACGGTACCCCCAAATTTTTGGTATTTTGGGGGTCCCTTTTGAAATTGGGAAAAATCGCTTCAGATTTAGATATAACTCCCATATATAGTTTCGTCCGATTTAATGTAAATGGTGCACCAAAGTCCCTATATATATTTCGATTTGCACGAAATTTTGTACAGCGTAATGAATTAGGCCTAAAATGATGTGTGCTGAGTTTCATGAAAATCGCTTCAGATTTATATATAACTCCCATATATAGTTTCGTCCGATTTAATGTAAATGGTGCAGCAAAGTGCCTATATATATTTCGATTTGCACGAAATTTGTCACAGCGTAATGATTTATCTCTAGAATGATGTGTGTTAAGTTTCCTGAAAATCGGTTCAGATTTAGATATAGATCTCATATATATTTTCGTCCGATTTAAGGAAAATTGTGGGCAAAAGTCCCTATATATCTCTCGATTTGTACTAAATTTAGCTCAGCGCAATGAATTAGGTCTAGAATGATGTGTGTTAAGTTTCCTGAAAATCGGTTCAGATTTAGATATAGATCTCATATATATTTTCGTACGATTTAAGGTAAAAGTCCCTATATATCTCTCGATTTGCACTAAATTTGGCACAGCGTAATGAATTAGGTCTAGATGTGTGTTAAGTTTCCTGAAATGGGTTCAGATTTAGATATAGCTTCTATGTCTGACCAAATGAATAATTTAGTATCGGTTTCAGAATGACGTGTTTATGGTTCCAATTTCATTTTACTGGTCCTTTAAAAATACGACGTCTGTTAGGATTCATCTGTTGAATATACTCAAAGTGGTGAAGGGTATCATATAGTCGGTCCCGTCCAACTTTACTACTTTCCTTTTTTAATAATTTTTGTCAAGCGAGAGCGGAATAAATGCAACACAAACCTAAGTACCTATTTAAAATTTGTTTTTTAAGGCGTTGTATCTTAATTTTGTAATTTTAAACAAATTATACGCAATAACAACATATTAATCTATCATTATGTGCCTTTTTTATTTCAAAAAATAGTTTATTTTATATAGAAAAACATGAATACATCCGACTCTCACTATGAAAATGTAAGTGTAAAGAATACACCTTAAATGGTTGTAAAGTGTGTTACAGAACACCTCGGCGTGTGTTCGATATACTTCTGCCGTTGATGTGTGATGTGTGTTAAGTTTCCTGGAAATCGGTTCGGATTTAGATATAGATCTCATATAGATTTTCGTCCGATTTAAGGTAAAAGTCCCTATATATCTCTCGATTTGCACTAAATTTGGCACAGCGTAATGAATTAGGTCTAGATGTGTGTTAAGTTTCCTGAAATGGGTTCAGATTTAGATATAGCTTCTATGTCTGACCAAATGAATAATTTAGTATCGGTATCAGAATGACGTGTTTATGGTTCCAATTTCATTTTACTGGTCCTTTAAAAATACGACGTCTGTTAGGATTCATCTGTTGAATATACTCAAAGTGGTGAAGGGTATCATATAGTCGGCCCCGTCCGACTTTATTACTTCCCTTACTGGTTAATATTGTTTCTGTTTCTGTTTTTTTTTTAATAATTTTTGTCAAGCGAGAGCGGAATAAATGCAACACAAACCTAAGTATCTATTTAAAATTTGTTTTTAAAGGCGTTTTATCTTAATTTTGTGATTTTAAACAAATTATACGCAGTAACAACATATTTCTCTATTTTATATAGAAAAACATGAATACACCCGACTCTCACTATGAAAATGTAAGTGTAAAGAATACACATTAAATGGGTGTAAAGTGTGTTACAGAACACCTCGGCGTGTGTTCGATACACTTCTGCCGTTGAAGTGAATGCCAGAACATGTCCGATAAATACTTTTTATAAGTACTCCCATATGAAATATTAAAAATATATATAATTGTATATAATTTGATATTATATTTAACCAGGGGGACAACATTTTAAATATATATATAATTACCAATTTAAAGTAATCTTATATTTCAACTACATGATGATATATTGATACGTCCATAAAAAAACAACAACTGTAAATCTCAACAACATTAAAAATACAGTTCCCACAATATAAAACATTACCACCACTCACTGTATTATTAATGTCCAATGTAATTGATGGGATCTTTATAGACAAAAAAGTCATAAAACAATATTCATACATATCAATAAATGTTATTAATTAAAAAATAAAAAAAAAACAAAAACACAAAATAACGTAACGTAAACACACTAACAAAATGTTAATCCGGTTGTAATTTCCCGTCATTTACTGGCATTTTTTGAATTTAGTTTCCGTTTTTTTGCTAAAGCAAATTTTTATAAAAACAAATAAACAAAACCACTACAAATCTAATTTGCATATTTATTTAGTTTCTCATCGAAACATCAGAAGTCCGCTGAACTAACGTTATTTGATAACTTAAGTTCCTTAATTTAGAAACCTGGCCTGGGCTAATATTCTTCATAGTGCCGGTGTAATCAAAATATTCTTAATGTCATAAATTCATCTGATATGTCTGCTTTTTAGTTTTTTGGAAATTTCTGTGATAAATCTTTATTTGACATCATGTACCGGTATTTGTTTATACATATATGTGTGAATTTGTTGTGTGTATGTGTGACTGTGCATGAGTTGTTGGCGGATATTTATAGTTGTATTTAAATATCAATTAATTATATTTTTTCTATATATTCATATATATTTTTTTAATTTTCTCAGTTTGTTTTTAATCTTGATTTGCTGATTTTTTATCTCATCATTGATTGTGTCTGGAGATTTTTTGTTTTTTTGGGATGCTGTTTATTGCAAAAAGAATAATAAATTATTATTTGACATTTGGTT